>NC_053501.1:8869939-8929712 GCF_905171775.1 Rana temporaria | reverse complement strand
TTACCGCTAGTGGGGCGCTTTTAACCCTTAAGAAGGGGTTAAAAGTGCCTGTTGTCGCTTCAGAATCGCTTTTCTGGAGCTTCGGAAGTGCTGCCCATTCATTCCAATGGGCAGGGGCGCTGTATACAGCACTCCTCCCCCACCCCAAAGATGCTGCTTGCAGGACTTTTTTCCCGTCCCGGAAGCGCACACTGAGGAGGTATGAGGTCCCGGAAGCGCACACTGAGGAGGTATGAGGTCCCGGAAGCGCACACTGAGGAGGGATGAGGTCCCAGAAGCGCACACTGAGGAGGTATGAGGTCCCGAAAGCGCACACTGGGGAGGTATGAGGTCCCGGATGCGCACACTGGGGAGGTATGAGGTCCCGGAAGCGCACACTGAGGAGGTATGAGGTCCCGGAAGCGCACACTGAGGAGGTATGAGGTCCCGGAAGCGCACACTGGGGAGGTATGAGGTCCCGGAAGCGCACACTGAGGTGGTATGAGGTCCCGGAAGCGCACACTGAGGTGGTATGAGGTCCCGGAAGAGCACACTGAGGAGGTATGAGGTCCCGGAAGCGCACACTGAGGAGGTATGAGGGGCGCTTTTCAGGCCTGAAAACTGCCTCACTGTGAAAGGGGTCTTAGGGGATTGGCATACCAAGACATTTCAGACAATTTCATGCTCCCAACTTTGTGGGAGGAGTTTGGGGACGGCCCCTTCCTCTTCCCACATGACTGCACACCCGTGTGCAAAGCAAGGTCCATAGAGACACGGATGGGAAGGGGAACCAATCAATATTAGGTGGGTGGGCATAAAGTTATGGCCGATTATTTTATAAAACTCAGTTTTACAATTGCAGTATCTGAGGAGACTGTGTAATATAAGTGCAGCGATGAGGTTTCCAGGAATTATCTAATGGGACTCATTTTACAAAAACAGAGAGGAGTCCATGTTGCCGTGGCAACAAATCACTTTCATCTGGAATTGTACAAGTTCAGGTTAGGAAACAAACACCTACAAACCCATCACTTATTTCCTTTACTAATATCACCAGATGTGTCTTCTCCTCCTCCTCCTCCCTCCCTCTTCCTTTCTCATTTTCCTTCATCTCCCCCGCTTCCTTCACCCCCCCCCTTTTCCATTCTCCTCTTCCTTCACCCCCCCTCCTCCTTCATCCTCCCCCTCTTCCTTCATCCTCCTTCATCCCCTCCTCTTTCTTCACCCCCCCTCCTTCATCTCCCCTCTTCTTTCACCCCCCCTTTTCTTTCATCCTCCCCTCTTCCTTCATCCTCCCCTCCTCCTTCATCCCCCCTCTTCCTTCACCCCCCCCTTTTCCATTCTCCTCTTCCTTCATCCTCCCCTCCTCCTTCATACCCTCCTCTTTCTTCACCCCCCCTCCTTCATCTCCCCTCTTCTTTCACCCCCCCCCCATTTCTTTCATCCTCCCCTCTTCCTTCACCCCCCCCTTTCCATTCTCCTCTTCCTTCATCCTCCCCTCTTCCTTCATTTCCCCCCTCCTTCTTCACCCCCCCTTTTCCTTCATCCTCCCCCTCTTCCTTCATCCTCCCCTCCTCCTTCATCCCCTCCTCTTTCTTCACCCCCCCCTTTCTTTCATCCTCCCCTCTTCCTTCATCCTCCCCTCTTCCTTCATCCCCCCTCTTCCTTCACCCCCCCTTTTCCATTCTCCTCTTCCTTCATCCTCCCCTCCTCCTTCATCCTCCCCTCCTCCTTCATCCCCTCCTCTTTCTTCACCTCCCCCCTCCTTCATCTCCCCTCTTCTTTCACCCCCCCTTTTCTTTCATCCTCCCCCTCTTCCTTCATCCTCCCCTCCTCCTTCATCCCCTCCTCTTTCTTCACCCCCCTATTCTTTCATCCTCCCCTCTTCCTTCATCCTCCCCTCTTCCTTCACCCCCCCCCTTCCTTCATCCCCCCTCTTCCTTCATCCTCCCCTGTTCCTTCACCCCCCCCTTTTCTTTCACCCCCTATCTTCATCCTCACCTCTTCCTTCTTCCCCCCCCCTCTTCCTTCATCCTCCCCTTCTTCTTTCATCCTCCCCTTCTTCTTTCATCCTCCCCTTCTTCTTTCATCCTCCCCTTCTTCTTTCATCCTCCCCTTCTTCCTTCATCCTCCCCTTCTTCCTTCATCCTCCCCTTCTTCCTTCATCCTCCCCCTCTTCCTTCATCCTCTCCTCTTCCTTCATCCTCCCCCTCTTCCTTCATCCTCCCCCTCTTCCTTCATCCTCCCCTCTTCCTTCATCCTCCCCTCTTTCTTCACCCACCCCTCTTCCTTCATCCCCCCTCTTTCTCCATCCTCTCCTCTTCCTTCATCCTCCCCTCTTCCTTCATCCTCCCCCTCTTCCCTAATCCTCCCCCTCTTCCTTCATCCTCCCCCTCTTCCTTCATCCTCCCCTCTTCCTTCATCCTCCCCTCTTCCTTCATCCTCCCCTCTTCCTTCATCCCCTCCTCTTCCTTCAACCCCCCTCTTCTTTCACCCTCGCCTCTTCCTTCATCCTCCCCTTCTTCCTTCATCCTCCCCTTCTTCCTTCATCCTCCCCCTCTTCCTTCATCCTCTCCTCTTCCTTCATCCTCCCCCTCTTCCTTCATCCTCCCCCTCTTCCTTCATCCTCCCCTCTTCCTTCATCCTCCCCTCTTTCTTCACCCACCCCTCTTCCTTCATCCCCCCTCTTTCTCCATCCTCTCCTCTTCCTTCATCCTCCCCTCTTCCTTCATCCTCCCCCTCTTCCCTCATCCTCCCCCTCTTCCTTCATCCTCCCCTCTTCCTTCATCCTCCCCTCTTCCTTCATCCTCCCCTCTTCCTTCACCCTCCCCTCTTCCTTCATCCCCTCCTCTTCCTTCAACCCCCCTCTTCTTTCACCCTCGCCTCTTCCTTCACCTTCTGTGGTGAAGCCTGTCACCAAGGAGAATATTCCTCCTTGGTGACAGGCCCTCTATGTACCCTTCAGCCCTTAACAGCTGACAGGAAATTTATCGGAGCTGCCCGTCCATTAAGGGCGCATTCAGCCCCTTGCAGGACGCTGGGCGCAGGAGTTCCAGTGGTAGGGTGTTTTTTTGAAGCATTGATTACAGGCAACCAGAGGCTCTAATGAGCTTCAAAATAGGCCCACCCAGGTGTGTTAGAACAGCGAATGAACACTCATCTTCCTCCCAGCCAAACAGGAAGCAGGTCTGAGACCTGTCACCCGATTGGTTGAAAGAATAGACGATCCTATTGGACACCAGGGAGAAGGAGAGGAGACGCACAGCCGCCGTGATGGAGGAAAGGGACACAGGAGCTGCTTCCGGATGCTTGCTGCTCCATGCCTGATGCCCCCTTCTCCATGCCTGATGTCCGATGCCCCCATCTCCATGACTGACGTCCGATTCCCGCTTCTCCATACCTGATGTCCAATGCCCGCTTCTTAATGTCTGATGCCCGCTTCTCCATGCCTGATGTCCGATGCCCGCTTCTCCATGCCTGGTGACCGATGCCCCCTTCTCCATGCCTGGTGTCCGATGCCCCCTTCTCCATGCCTGGTGTCCGATGCCCCCTTCTTCATGCCTGGTGTCCGATGCCCGCTTCTCTATGCCTGATGTCCAATGCCCGCTTCTCCATGCCTGATGTCCAATGCCCGCTTCTCCATGCCTGATGTCCGATGCCCGCTTCTTAATGCCTGATGCCCGCTTCTCCATGCCTGATGTCCGATGCCCGCTTCTCCATTCCTGATGTCCAATGCCCGCTTCTCCATGCCTGATGTCCGATGCCCGCTTCTCCATGCCTGATGTCCGATGCCCGCTTCTCCATGCCTGATGTCCGATGCCCGCTTCTCCATGCCTGATGTCCGATGCCCGCTTCTTAATGCCTGATACCCGCTTCTTAATGCCTGATGCCCCCATCTTCATGCCTGATGCCCGCTTCTCCATGCCTGATGTCCAATGCCCGCTTCTCCATGCCTGATGTTTGATGCCCCTATCTCCGTGCCTGATGTCCAATGCCCACTTCTCCATGCCTAATGTCCAATGCCCGCTTCTCCATGCCTGATGTCCAATGCCCGCTTCTCCATGCCTGATGTCCAATGCCCGCTTCTCCATGCCTGATGTCCAATGCCCGCTTCTTCATGTCTGATGCCTGCTTCTCCATGCCCGATGTCCGATGCCCGCTTCTCCGTGCCTGATGTCTGATGCCCGCTTCTCAATGCCTGATGTCCAATGCCCGCTTCTCCATGCCTGATGTCCAATGCCCGCTTCTCCATGCCTGATGTCCAATGCCCGCTTCTCCATGCCTGATGTCCAATGCCCGCTTCTCCATGCCTGATGTCCAATGCCCGCTTCTCCATGCCTGATGTCCAATGCCCGCTTCTCCATGCCTGCTGTCCGATGCCTGCTTCTTCATGTCTGATGCCCACTTCTCCATGCCCGATGTCCGATGCCCACTTCTCCGTGCCTGATGTCCGATGCCCGCTTCTCAATGCCTGATGTCCGATGCCTGCTGCTCACTGCCTAGATGGGGTAAGTGCCGGACCCACCAGCAGATGGGGGGGTTATTTGCCGCCAAATAAACACCAGCCACCACTGCCAATCAGCACACCAGGAAGGTGCCTACTGCGCTATACTCCTATAGACAAAGTTTGTCATGTCAGATGCGCGGCTCCCCCAAATCTGACACGTGGGATCAAACGTTTCTGATATTATCAAAGCCAGAGGCATGAATGGAAGAGCAGCAACTGAATATTTGCAGGTCACAAAAACACCCCCTTTGCGGGCAGAAAAAGCTGAAAAATCGTGTTTATCATGACAGGAGAAGACGAAGCCGTCATTTTCCCCATTCAGCAGAAGCCTTCACAATTAGCCGGAGAATATAATTATGGCAGAAACAGACAAAAGGCTCTGGCTCTGATTAACAGAAGCAAACTGCGGCGGCGGTAATTTCTCCACATGTTCCGGCTCGGAGCGCAGGCTGCCGGGGTTAACCTGTACACTGCTGGCTCGGACAGCCAATTTGTGCGATAGCGTGCGTCCTCTGTAGCAATGTTTCTCAACTCCAGTCCTCAAGTACCCCCAACAGGTCATGTTTTCAGGCTTTCCCATTATTTTTGCACAGATGATTTGATCAGTTTTACTGCCTTAGTAATTACCACAGCCGTTTCATCTGAGGGAAATCCTGAATACATGACCTGTTGGCATAGGTGTGCGCAGCCTATTGCATTGGGGTGTGCACCCCAAAGCTCAAACACATTCTACTAATCACTCACTGGGCTAGATTCAGATAGGTTAGCGGATCTTTAGATCTGATTTACGATCCGGCGCAAGTTTTTGAGGCAAGTGCAGTATTCAGAAAGCACTTGCCTCTAAAGTTGCGCCGGCGGATCGTAAATCCCCAGGCGGAATTCAAATTCTGCGGCTAGGGGGCGTGTAGAATTTAAATCAGACGCGTCCCCGCGCCGAGCGAACTGCGCATGCGCCGTCCCCTAAATTTCCCGGAGTGCATTGCTCCAAATGACGTCGCTAGGACGTCGTTGGTTTCGACGTGAACGTAAATTACGTCCATCCGTATTCTGGACCGACTTACGCAAACAACGTAAAAAAAATCAAAATTTGACCCGGGAACGACGCCCATACTTAACATAGGATACGCCGCATATAGCAGGGGTAACTATCCGCCGGAAAAAGCCGAACGCAAACGAAGTAAAAAAAAAAAAACGCCGGGCGGGCGTTCGTTTCTGAATCGGCGGAAATCCTCATTTGCATATTCGTCGCGTGAAAAAAACGAAACGCCACCTATCGGCCGGCCTGGAATTGCAGCCTAAGATCCGACGGTGTAAGTCACTTCCACCTGTCGGATCTTAGGGAGATCTATGCGGAACCTGATTCTGTGAATCAGGCGCATAGACCTGACCGACGGAACTCAGAGATACGACGGCGTATCTCTATCTGAATCTGGCCCACTGTGTCCATTTAGAAAGGGAAGGGGCTTTAAATTACATATTTACTATCCCCTTCCCCCACTTATTGTAAAACACCCCCCCCCCCCCTGCCCCCGTGTGTGCCCGCAGCAGAGGAAGGGATGGGGAGGCAGGGCGGTAAGGTGAATCTGTGCTGCACATGGTGTTTAGGGTGTGCCTGGGAACACTCGGCACGCGCTGTGCGCACGCCTATGCTTGTTGGGTTTACTGGAGGACTGGAGTTGAGAAATATTGCTGTGGAGGGTAGAGTGTCTGCTGATTTCCCTTCACTTCCTGTTGAGTGTTTTGGCCGTACCGTGTCCCATTTACGGCCAGACTTAAAAAACGGCATGCGGGAGGAGGATGGGCCCGTGTATCCGATAATAAATGCTTCCAACAGTCGGAAGTGCTTATTATCACAGAGCAATTTCTTATCTTGTTCTGCGTGATGATCAAAAGGAATTCCGGAAGCGTGCGCCGGGGTGTGCGCCAAACGGAATTTCGTCATTAATTTAGAGCAGATTACATTATCTGCAATCACAGAATAGAGACGTTCCTCCAGTGTGCCGCCCAGTGTGCCGTCCTGTACTCCTTCTGTTGTCCTACAAACATCTGCTGCCAGCCTTGGGAAAGTATTGGCATGAGCATGTCATGGTAGCAGGGTTCCGGTGATGTCTATATACAGTATCTCACAAAAGTAAGTAAAACATACGGTCGCCACGCGCGTACATTCACAGTCGAATGCTCCGCCCATAGGCTATAGAATAATTCTAATGTTGGTTGACTAGTAATAATAATAATAACCGTATTTATCGGTGTATAACGCGCACTTTTTTCCCCTTAGAATCAGGGGAAAATCTCGGGGTGCGCGTTATACGCCGATCCTCGCTGTCTCAGAGCGCCACCGACAAAGACCGAGCCGAGTGTACTGGGCACTCGGCTAGGCTCGGCTCCGCCCGCAGCCACGCGAGAGAAGCCGAACGCACCGGAAATCCGGCTCTGCACAGCTCAACCGAGGCGCCAAACTCAAACACACAACGCTGCAACCCCCGGCAGACGGACCCCGCGCAAGGCCACCGATGGACGCGGCGCCGGGCAAGACAGCAGACAGACACCGACAAGCCTGGACGGACCCCGCGCAAGGCCGCAGACGGACGCCGGACAAGGCCGCCGATGGACGCCGGGCAAGACAGCAGACGGACACCGACAAGGCTGGAAGGACCCCGCGTAAGGCCGCAGACAAACGCCAGACAAGGCCGCCGATGGACGCCGGGCAAGGCATCCAAAATGTAAGTTTTTTTCCTTAAACTTCCCTTCTAAGCTTGGGGTGCGCGTTATACGCCGGTGTGCGGTATACGCCGATAAATACGGTAATAAATATAATTATTACCAGTCATACAACATCAGAATTCTTCTATAGCTTGTGGGCGGAGCATTCGCCCGGAAATGTGCGATCGCGGCGTCCAGCAGCCAGCAACGTCAGACCCCTTCCCTTAACAGTAGATCCCTCCCAGCAATGATTGACCCCCCTGCAGCATAAGACCCACCCCTAGCAACAATAGATCCCCCATCAGCAACAGTATACATCCCCGGCAACAATAGACCTTCCCCTGCAAAATCAGATCCCCCCCTAGCAACAATAGATTCCCCAGCAGCCAACATCAGTAGATCCTCCAGCAGGGAGCAACAAAGACCCCTCCCTCAACAGTACATCCCTCCCAGCAACGACTGACCCCCCCCCCCCCCAGCAACATAAGATCCATAGGAAGCTCTTCCTTCACAAAAATAGATCTTCTCCAGCAACAATAGGTTCCCCAGCAGCCATCGTCAATATACCCTCCAGCACACCCCGGCACCCCTTGCCATTACAATACATTCAGTTCTGGAGGTGCCGGGACTGCGTTCCACCGCGTTCCCGCTGAAAAAAAGCCCTGCTTTTGACACCATTGTCATTTTTACAGCAATCAGTGTCATAAAAATGCACCAATTACTGTAGGGGGCCGCTGAAGGGGTTAAGTGTGACCTAGGGAGTGCTTCTAACTGTTAGGGGGCGTGGCTTGCCGCGACACGGCACTAATCGCTGTTTCCGATGACAGGGAACAGATGATCAGTGACATGTCACTAGGCAGAACGGGGAGATGTTGGGTTTTTCACTGAGGTCTCTCCGTTCTTCAGCTCTGTGACCCGATCGCGGGACACCGGTGGACATCGAGTCCGGGGGCGCGGTCACGGAGCTTGCGGCCAACACGGCCGGCAAGTTAAAGGGGACGTATATATGTGTCCATTTGCCCAGCCGTGCCGCTCTGTCGACGTAAAAGTGCGTGCGGCGGTCCTTAAGTGGTTAAAGTAGCTTCTGTAATCCTCAGGAACCATTTAAAGCAGATTGCACCCTTAAAAAAAAAAAACACCAACAGCCCCCCTTCATGTTGCCTTCTTCATCGGCTGAAATGCATAATTACTTATGGAATAGAGCTTTGCCGGCAATCTGCCTTCCTGTCCTTCGGGAGTCCTTGCTCCTTTCTCAGAGATAAGCCCCGTGTTCCAAGGAACTTTAAATGTGGGCAAGTTCAAAGAGGAGACGCGGCACTCTGATCTCGACTCTGGGCGTGCGCCGCCGGGAAACGACTTATATTTTTTTATTAACGTTAATTTGTGAGCCAACATCTAGGCGACCAGATAGACGGGTAATCAAAGGCGATAGCTATTAAAGGGACGGCGCACGTAAATTCAAAGTCGGTTTAATGTGAAATAGCTTTTGACAGAATTCATAAATAAAATAAAAGTTGTGGATATCCTTCAGAAGAAAAGATATGCAAAGATACATAATTACACAGATAATGAGAAATATATATTGCTTGTTTTTTATATATATGCAGACCGCGGCCGTCCATTTTTCAAAAGCCGCGCCTCCTCCTTCTGCTGTTCTGTGATAGGCGGAACACTCGGCTTCCCAGCAGAGCCTCTGTTCAGTGTTCCGCCTATCACGGATGCCCTCTCGTCCTCGGTCTCAGACGAGAGGGCATCCGTGATAGGCGGAACACTGAACACACTGGGCTAGATTCACATAGATTAGCGGATCTTTAGATCCGCGTAATCTATGTGATTTACGATCCGCCGGCGCACTTTTGCGAGGCTAGTGCAGTATTCAGAAAGCACTTACCTCCAAACTTGCGCCGGCGGATCGTAACTCCCCCGGCGGAATTAAAATTCCGCGGCTAGGGGGAGTGTACAATTTAAATCAGGCGCGTTCCCGAGCCGATTTAACTGCACATCCGCCGCCGGCGATATTTCCCAGTGCGCATGCTCCAAATGACATCGCTAGGACGTCATTGTTTTCGGCGGCAACGTAAATTCCGGCCATCCGTATTCCCGACCGACTTACACAAACGACGTAAAAATTTGAAACTCGGCGCGGGAACGACGGCCATACTTAACATTAGCTACCCCTCATATAGCAGGGGTAACTATCCGCCGGAAAAAGCCAAACGCAAGCGACGTAAAAAAAAAGCGACGTGCGGGCATTCGTTTCTGAATCGGCGGATCTCCTCATTTGCATATTCGTCGCGTATACAAACTGAAGCGCCACCTAGCGGCCAGCGGGAGATTGCAGCCTAAGATCCGACGGTGTAAGTCACTTACACCTGTCGGATCTTAGGGAGATCTATGCGCAACTGATTCTATGAAACAGGCGCATAGATCCGACGGTCGGATCTCAGAGATACGACGGCGTATCAGGAGATATGCTGTCGTATCTCTATCTGAATCTGCCCCAGTGTCTCCTGGGAAGCCGAGTGTTCCGCCTATCACAGAACAGCAGAAGGAGGAGGCGCGGCTTTTGAAAAATGGACGGCCGCGGTCTCTGAGATTCTGCATGTCAGGGATAAGGTAAGGGATCGTCGAGACATGCAGTGACACAGTGAGGCATGTAACAATGACAGTGAGGCATGAAATGGTGGCACAGTGAGGCATGCAACGGTGGCACAGTGAGGCATGCAACAGTGGCACAGTGAGGCATGCAACAGTGGCACAGTGAGGCATGCAACGGTGGCACAGTGAGGCATGCAACGGTGGCACAGTGAGGCATGCAACGGTGGCACAGTGAGGCATGCAACGGTGGCACAGTCTGGCATGTAATGGCACAGTCTGGCATGTAATGGTGGCACAGTGAGGCATGTAATGGCACAGTGAGGTGAGGCGAGGCATGACTAGTAGGAAGGGGGTAGTCTTATACGGTGAGTATATCCCCAAACCAACATTTTAGCTAGAAAATTAAGGGGTCGTCTTATACGCCCAGTCGTCGTATACGCCGGCAAATACGGTACAGTGGAACCTTGGTTTACAAGTATAATCTGTTCCATGAGAATGCTTGTAATCCAAAGAACTTGCATATCAAAGCGAGTTTCCCCATAGAAGTCAATGGAAACAAAGATAATTTGTTCCACGTTGACTTATATTGTATGCAGTATTGCATTTGGCCAGAGGTAGGGGGGCGCCGGAGAGCCTCTGAAATACTCAGGGACAGCACGGCTGAACTTGGAAACCCTTGGAAAGGCTTGGAAACTGAGTGATTCTGAGTATTTCAGAAAAGCTCCGAAAAAATATCCAAATCTTTGATGATCCCTAGGAGCCCCATCAAATCTATCATAAAAGAAATGGAAAGAACATGGCACAACAGCAAACCTGCCAAGAGACGGCCGCACACCAAAACTCACAGACCGGGCAAGGAGGGCATTAATCAGAGAGGCAATTTTTCAAAATTGTCGCTCTATTTTTTTTTTATAGCGTAAAAACTAAAAACCGCAGAGGTGATCAAATACCACCAAAAGAAAGCTCTATTTGTGGGAAAAAAAGGACGCCAATTTTGTTTGGGTACATTGTCGCACGACCGCGCAATTGTCAGTTAAAGCGACGCAGTGCCGAATCGCAACAAGTGCTCTGGTCTTTGATCCGGGGGTTAAGTGGTTAATAAGGCAAGATATGGTAAATGTAATATATTGAGCCAAAATAGTGACAAAGCTTCACAATGGCACAGGCCATCACAACAACTATGTGACGTTACACATGAAGTAAAAACACCAACAAAAACACAGACATAAAACATGACGTACAACATAAAAAGAAACATCCGGAAGCCATGCAACAACACGCAGACAGGATGTCTGGCGATAAAACGCCAAGTACATGGCAGTTAGGATGGTGAATCCTCAGTAAATAACGACATCCTGTCTTAGTGTGGCCCCAGGGAAGGTAATAGGAAAGGAAAACAAAGAAAGGTGGATGCGCCATAGAACAAGAGGAAGGGGAGCCGATGATGGCATGAAGCGCCCCGATTGAATATGATGGAGGGGAGGGAGATGCAAGCTGAAAAAAATCCTACAGTACTGGGGACATTGGTGGGGCAGATTCAGGTACCTGCGCGCCTAGTTACGGCGGCGCAGCGTATTGTATTTACGCTACGCCGACGCAACTTACAGGAGCAAGTGCAGTATTCACAAAGCACTTGCTCCGTACGTTTCGGCGGCGTAGCGTAAATGGGGCCGGCGTAAGCCCGCGTAATTCAAATGTGGAAGGGGGGGTGTGTGTTTTATGCTAATGTGTGATGACCTGACGTGATTGACGTGTTTACTAGCGTTGTGCAATCTTGTGCTGCTTCATCCAAATCACCAACAGCTATGGCCTGGGAGTTTCTCACTTCTGCCTAATCTTGTCCCATAAGGGGGGGGCACCGAACTGATTCTTTCCCCCGGGTGAAATAATGTCTAGCTTCCCCACTGGTACTGCCTATAGGAGTACCAGCCGTTCTACTCTAATAAAGAGAACGGCTAGTGGCTAGTGAAGGGGGAGAGGGGGCTTGGGTGGCCGGGGGGTTGCGGGAGTTGTCCGGCCGCCATAGGAGAGACCTGTCAAAGTGGGCCAGTCTGGATGAAGTCCAGGGCCAAATTTCTGTCCCAGTCCAGCCCTGCTCGCTCCTGAGCCCTGCTTTGTGTGTCTATAAGCCAATGGCTTACGCTATCTACCCGCAGACATTCGGTTGGAGGAAAATCATCGGGCCTTCAGAAAAAAAACGAAAGACTCATCTATTCTGAAGCATGGCTGGACGACCACATTGGTTACAGCGCCTTGAGGCGATTTAGTTCGCATTTGTAGCGCTATATAAAAGTTACTCACTCACAAAAATAACATGCATGCTCGGAACCATGGAACTTAATTTTTCTCAGTTAGTCGTAGTGTTGTACGTCACCGCGTTCTTGACGGTTGGAATTTCAGACAACATTTGTGTGACCGTGTGTATGTTTTGCCAAAATGCCAAAATGACGTCGAAAAAAAATTCACCGGGTTTCTTGTCGGAATTTCCGATCGTGTGTACGCGGCATAACAGAAAGAGTGAATCTACCCAACAGGGACACCGACAGCAACAAAAAACCTCACTTCATCCAAAACATAGAAAAAAAAATCTTGACCATATTTATACCTTAACCACTTCAGCCCCGGACCATATTGCTGGTCAAAGACCAGAGCACTTTTTGCGATTGGGCACTGCGTCGCGTTAACTGACAATTGCGCGGTCGTGCGACGTGGCTCCCAAACAAAATTGGCGTCCGTTTTTTCCCACAAATAGAGCTTTCTTTTGGTGGTATTTGATCACCTCTGTGGTTTTTAGTTTTTGCGCTATAAACAAAAATAGAGCGACAATTTTGAAAAAAAATTATATTTTTTACTTTTTACTATAATAAATATCCCCCAAAAATATATAAAAAAAATGTTTTTTCCTCAGTTTAGGCCGATACGTATTCTTCTTCATATTTTTCATTAAAAAAAAATCGCAATAAGTGTTTATTGATTGGTTTGCGCAAAAGTTATAGCGTTTACAAAATAGGGGGTATTTTTATGGCATTTTTATCGCCGATCAGCGATTTTTTTTCGGTACTGCGACATTATGGCGGACACTTCTGACACATTTTTGGGACCATTGGCATTTTGATAGCGATCAGTGCTATAAAAATGCATTGATTACTATAAAAATGCCACTGGCAGGGAAGGGGTTAACACTAGGGGGCGGGGAAGGGGTTAAGTATGTTCCCTGGGTGTGTTCTAACTGTAGGGGGGGGTGGCCTCACTAGGAGAAATGACAGGTCGCTTGTTCATACATTGTATGAACAGAGGATCAGCATTTCTCCCCCTGACAGGACCGGGTTCTCGCTCTGTAATGAGCAATCCCAGGTGCCCGCCGGGCACGCGCACGGGAGTCGGGGGAGAGCGCGCACACGCCACTAGTGGCCTGCGCGAGAGCCGACGTATAGCTACGTGCTCTCGTGCAGGGGAGCCGACCTGCCGCTGTAAAACATTTACTCTGTAAAACAGTATTCTCAAACAGAGATACACTTAAACCTATCTAAGGGTGCAATATTTAGGCTGGCCGCTAGGTGGCGCTTCCATTGCGGTCGGCGTAGAATATGTAAATCACTAGATACACCTATTCACGAACGTACGCCCGGCAGACACAGTACAGATACGCCGTTTCCGTAAGAGATAGGCAGCCTAAAAGATAAAGATGCCCCCTAGGTGGCGTAGCCAATGTTAAAGTATGGCCGCCGTTCCCGCTTCGAAATTCGAAAATTTTACGTTGTTTGCGTAAGTCGTCCGTGAATAGGGATTTATGGAATTTACGTCCACGTCGAAATCAATAGGACCGTGCGGCGTACTTTGCCGCAATGCACACTGGGAAATGTAGGCGGACGACGCATGCGCCGTTCCAAAAAAACATCAATCACGTCAGGTCAAACGAAATTATCATAAAACACGCCCGCCGCATTTACGCTACGCCGCCGTAAGTTAGGAGGCAAGTACTTTGAGAATACAGTACTTGCCTCTCTGACTTAAGGCGGCGTAGGGTAAATACGATACGCTACGCCGCCTTAAAGTTGCGCTGGGCTACGTGAATCTAGCTAATTGTTTTTAAAATCACTCTGGAATAGTTGGGGGGGGGTTGACGGACGGACAACTGTGGCAAATCCTTTTCTAACAAAGATTTGCACTAAATGGATGAGTGATTCTGAGTGCAGATTGTCTGATGAATCCCCTCTGTATGTGTAATAATTATCATAGAACTCGCAGAACTCTGAGGGGGTTACAAAGGTCCGCACAGCGGTCTTAATTGAATCCAAAATCCGATGCGTTTAAAAAGGGAAACTTTAGCAAGTGGGAAGATCACCTTCCAGACCTTCATCATGCCGGGGGAGGGAACCGCTACCGTTTAACAACAAAAGGAAAACAAAGGCGCATGTAATCCAATTTATTGAGCGCCAAACAATCCGGAAAACATTCCATCCCTCGGTAGGGAGATTCAATGTGTTCCATTGATTTCCAGGCACTATGGGGGGGCCGCCTTTGTTTCATCCATGTTTGCCCGCCTGTGTTAATAAACATCGGTAATGGTACATTTATCTTGTTAATCGAAACATCGGATACAAGATTTGTGATTCGCTCCCGCTGCAGTCCTGTCAATGAGCCTTTGAAATACAATAGCACTCCAGGGCTGCGCAAAAACAGTAGAAATACGATGAACTCCGCTCTTTGCAAACTGTGCCCAGCCTCAGATACATATAAGTAATGTGTCAGTGTAACCCTTCCAGCAGTTGCATTGCATGAATCTATGTTATTGTTGCCGGCCGCTGCCGCAACTATTAAGATGGCTGGACGCTGAGTGCCAACTACCTGAATAATGGCAGCTGGTTGGCTGTGTGTAAGTGCCTATCAGAGCCAGCGGCTCTGATAGGCTTTCCGAGTACAGCCCTCGGCTCCCGGAAGCTTATCCTCAGGACGTACGGGAGGTGCGTTCCTTGGATAAGACTGACGGCCATCTCAGCCAACCAAGTTCACCGATTCTGGTTATCGGTAACCTGATTGGCTGAAGCGTCATCAAGGGCGGGAGAAGACATCGAGGGACGTGGAAGGAGAAAGGTAAGTGCCGGGCGGGGAGGTATTTTACAGGGCACAGCGGCGACAATGGGCACAGAGGCGACAATGGGTACAGTGATGACAAAGGGCACAATGGCGACAAAGGGCACAGTGGCATCAATGAGCAGAGTGGTAACAATGGGCACAGTGGCAACAATTAAAGGGCACAGTGACATGCACAGTGGCAACAATGGGCACAGTGGCGACAATTGGCACAGTGGCGACAATTGAGTGGCACAGTGGCTGCGTTTGATGGCATGGCACAGTGGTGACAATTGATGGCACAGTGGCTGTGTTTGATGGCATGGCACAGTGACTGTGTTTGATGGCATGGCACAGTGGCTGCGTTTGATGGCATGGCACAGTGGCTGCGTTTGATGGCATGGCACAGTAGTGCGAATTGATGGCATAGTGACTGCGTTTGATGGCATGGCACAGTGGTGACAACTGATGCCGCAGTGGCTGCGTTTGATGGCATGGCACAGTGATTGAGATTGATGGCACAGTGGTGACAATTGATGGCACAGTGGCTGCGTTTGATGGCATGGCACAGTGGTGAAAATTGATGGCACAGTGGCTGCATTTGATAGGCACAGTGAGGCTGCAAATGTTTTCTTTTTTTTCGTTTGCGCCCCCCCAAAAATTTTGAGCACCAGCCGCCACTGCCTTCCAGGTATTTACCACCTAGGGTGACCACGTGTCCCGCATTTTGCAGGTCTGTCCCGGGCACCTTCATTCCAGGACAATACAGTGTCCCGGAATGAAACTGACATAGCCACCCCCCCAAGCCAAACAAATGCCCCCAAAAAAAGGCTGCCACATCACCGCTTTACTCACTGACAGTACTTGTTGTGGTCGGGAATGCCTGGAGAAGCCCAATCCCCGCCCCCTGCTTGTGATTGGAGAAATCATAAATCCCACCTCTTGTGTCCAATCACTGTGCTGTGATTCGTTACAGCACATACTGATTTTTGGGAAAGGGGGTGTCCCTGAATGGTAGTTTGAAAATGTGTTCACCCTATTACCACCTCTCCCAGAGGTCATCGTAATCCTCATCCAGGGTCACAATCGACTTCCTGGACAGAGATGATGGCTCAGTGATGAAACAATTATGTAAATCTTGGTGCCTGTGAAGTTCTTGGCTGTGTTCATAAATGTTTGACCCCGTTCTTGGCTGTATGGAGGAAGATGTCCCTGTGAACCGCAAATCCATAGCATCCCAAGGTATGGTGGTAAGTGGCAACCTCAGCCTGAGATTGCCACTTACCATCATACCATGAGATGCTATGGAAGTGCGGTCACAGGGACATCTTCCTTCATACTGAGTAGGGATGAGCCCCGATGTTCGAGACGAACATCGGGTGTTCGCCTGTTCGCCGAAAAGCAAACAATTTGGGGTGTTCGCGTCAAATTCGAAAGCCACGGAACAACCTTTAAAAGTCTATGGGAGAAATCAAAAGTGTTAATTTTAAAGGTTAATATGCAAGTTATTGTCATAAAAAGTGTTTGGGGACCTGGGTCCTGCTCCAGGGAACATGTATCAATGCAAAAATAAGTTTTAAAAACAACATTTATTAATAACATTTCTAAAAGGAAAAACAAGTCATTTAAAACTACTCACAATTTTTGGGGGGGAACCCACGCTATTATTTTTTTAATTTTGGTGCAGGGTTCCCCTTAAAATCCATACCACACCTGAAGGTATTTTAAAGACGGGCCCCTACGCCATTTAAATATTTTTTTAGAGCAGGGTTCCCCTTAATATCCATACCAGACCTAAAGGGCCTGATGTGGAACTTGGGGGGGGGGGACCCACACATTTTTATTTAGGGCCGGGTTCCCCTTATTATTCATATCAGACCCAAAGGGCCTGGTAATGGACTGGGGGGGGGGAACCCATACCATTTTTTTCAATGACTTTTATCTGTATTGCCGGGACCCGACAATTCACTGTTCTAAACACGGGAAACATGTGCCACTTTACAGGCATAATATACACAACCCACCAGGTACAAAATTTAAAGTAATATTTCACTTTTATTGTTTCACTTTAAGCGTCATTAAAATCACTGCTCCCGAAAAAACATTGATGCATTGATACATGTCCCCTGGGGCAGGACTCGGGTCCCCAAACACTTTTTATGACAATAACTTGCAAATTAACCTTTAAAATGAGCACTTTTGATTTCTTAAAGTGGAGGTTCACCCTAAAAAAAAATTCTAACATTACATCCAGCATACCAACGACATGTAAAGTATGCTGGTATTTTTTTCTCCGTACATACCGTTTAATTTTTATTTTCGCCCAGGCTTCCGGGTTCTTATTCCCGCGGGACTGGGCGTTCCTATTGAAAGCTTAGCTGATTGACGTCTGGTAAAAATCTTCTGTAGCGCCCCCCCCCCTTAAAATTAGTGGGGTATTACGCTAAAGTTAGTGGGGGATGGGAGATTTCAGTTGCTCCCATTCACTAATTGTTAGTTTGTGCTGTTGCCAGTTCAGAACTGCCTCCTGGGTCAGTCTATGTGTCCAGGGGTGTGCTGCCACCCCTGGGCGACAGTTGGCGCTATAGGGGTTCTGACAGAGCCATCCTTCACAAGCAGCCAATCAGAGGAGTTTCCCTTCCCAGTAGCTACTGCTTCATGAATGAAGCGTAGCGCACGTAATTTACGGAGGCGCAGCGTTAAAACGGTACGCTGCGCCTCCGTAAGAGGGCGCAAAAGGTACCTGAAACGACCCCAATGTGTCAGAATGCTGAACAATAGCGTGCGATATATCACTCAGCAATGGCGCCCTTTGCCGCTTGGCTTCCACATGCAGTGTAATCTGCGTTGGTGTGTTTGAATTCCTTATCACTGAACAGGTGTTCAGCCAGAAAATCGATGTCAGGTCGCTGTTGATGCCGGGTTCCTGTTCAGAGATAGCAGAACGCCATCTGATCCTCTTCCAGTCCATTTCACATTCAATATCCCATTAGCGCCTCGATTACGGCAATCTTTCAATAATTTCACCGAGCTTATGGTAACCCCAAAACCTCTTCTGTAAACTGCTAGCAGAACGTAACCGGGTGATCAGTAATCGGAGATAAATGTGGAGTTTATTGCAGCTAACGGAGGAAAAAAAGCCAAGTTGGCGTGTGTAGGCGTGAAGAGAGAGAGAGACGGAAAATTGCATATACACAAATCAGAAGAGGTCAATCCAACCTGTAGAGAAAATAAATGGACCGAAGGTCACTGGAGCCTGGCTATCTAGACTAAATTTAGCTGCAAAGTAGAATACATTGTATGGAAATGGTAAGACTGAACTCCCTTATTTACAGTACACCTCCCTTTGGTCTGTTAAATATAACATTGTAAACATTTGTATATATTTGTTCAGTAAGTGCAAAAAAGTACCTGTTGATACTTCCAGAAACGTACAACTTCCTTTGCTCGCTGCTTATGCTGGACACTTAACAACTACACTGTCCCCCCTCCATGTCAGAAATGAGAATAAGATAGGTGGTGTCAGGGCTTAGATACCAGAGAATAAGTGCAGGAACCCCCCCCCCTTCTAAGCCCCCCTTTGTCTTCACCCCCTACCCACCTCTGAGCACCGTCTTTGACACCACCCCCTACCCACCTCTGAGCACTGTCTTTAGCACCACCCCTACCGACCTCTGAGCACTGTCTTTAGCACTACCCCCTATCGACCTCTGAGCACTGTCTTTAGCACCACCCCCTACCCACTTCTGAGCACCGTCTTTGGCACCACCCCCTACCCACCTCTGAGCACTGTCTTTAGCACCACCCCCTACCGACCTCTGAGCACCGTCTTTAGCACCACCCCATACCCACCTCTGAACACTGTCTTTAGCACCACCCCTTACCCACCTCTGAACACCGTCTTTAGCACCACCCCCTACCAACCTCTGAGCACTGTCTTTAGCACCACCCCCTACCCACCGCTAGGCACCATCTTTAGCACCACCCCCTACCCACCTCTGAGCAGCATCTTTGGCAACACCCCCTACCCACCTCTGAGCACCGTCTTTGGCTCCACCCCTTACCCACCTCTGAGCACCGTCTTTAGCACCACCCCCTACCCACCTCTGAGCACCGTCTTTAGCACCACCCCCTACTCACTCTGAGCAGCATCTTTGGCACCACCCCCTACCCACCTCTAAGCACCGTCTTTGGCTCCAACCCTTACCCACCTCTGAGCACTGTCTTTAGCACCACCCCCCTATTCAACCTCTGAGCACCATCTTTGCCAGCACCCCCTACCCACCTCTGAGCAGCGTCTTTGGCACCACCCCCTACCCACCTCTGAGCACCGTCTTTGGCACCACCCCCTACCCACCTCTGAGCACCGTCTTTGGCACCACCCCCTACCCACCTCTGAGCAGCGTCTTTGGCACCACTCCCTACCCACCTCTGAGCACCGTCTTTGGCACCACCCCCTACCCACCTCTCAGTACCACCTCTTTTATAAAATACGGAACCAAGTATCATTTTGTGCTACTAAGTAATTTGTATGTAATTTGATAGACCCACCCCCCTCCAGCAACAAAAGACACTCCCCCAGCAACAACAGACCCCACCACAGCAACAACAGACCTCTCCCCCAGCAACAATGGACCCCCTGCAACAAAATACAACCCTAACAACAATAGACCCTCAGCAGCAACAACAGATGTCCCAGCAGCCAGCATCAATAGACCCTCCAGGAGCCAGCAAAATAGACCTCTCCCTCAACAGTAGATCCCTCACAGCAACAATTGACCCTCTAGCAACTTAAGACCTACCAGCCAATAACAATAGACCTACCCAGCAACAATAGACCCCCAACAAAAAAATAGATCCCACCAGAGGCGATAGATCCCCAGCAGCCAGCATCAATAGACCCTTCAGCACACCTTGCCATAAAAAACATTCACTATTGGAGGTGCTGGAACTGCATTCCCCCACGTTCCCGCTGAATTTTTTTTTACACCAATTAGGTGCCTCGGCTTATATTCGGGTCGGCTTATACTCGAGTATATACGGCAATTAGATCTTTGTTGTGTTCTGTATGGATGAAGGTTGGAACCAAAATGCACAATGAGAGAAATTCCCAGAAATGTCATTGAATGCCGAAGAGACCGCAGTACTTGAATGGATGGTGGGAAGGTGATGCAGGCAATGAAGTGGTGAGTATACTACAACTTCGTTATTTGAAATTACCGTATTTATCGGCGTATACCGCACACTTTTTTGCCCTGAAAATCAGGGCAAAATCGTGGGTGCGCGGTATACACCGATACCCGCTTTCCCGCGCCGAGTTTTGAATACTGCGCCGACATATACCGAGCGCAGTACACTCGGGTATAGTCGGGCAGTCTCGGCTCCTTCCGCGCTCACGTCTGGACGTACAGGACGTCAGCGCGAGAGTAGCCGAGCATTGCCAAAAATACACGAGTGTACTGCGCTCTGTATATGTCGGCGCAGTATTCAAACTCGGCGCGGGAAACGAGCGGGGAGGACGCGAGGACGCCGCAGAAGAGCGACGGACCCGACGAAGAGGACACCCGAAGCCGCAGACGGACGCCGGACCCGACGAAGAGGACACCCGAAGCCGCAGACGAACGCCGGACCCGACGAGGCCGCCGATGGACGTCGCGCAAGACACCAAAACTGTAAGTACAAAAAAACTTTTTTCCACAAGATTCGGGGCAATTTTAGGGGTGCGCGTTATACCGCGATAAATACGTTAGTTTACCTGGACAGGAACATTTTATCTGTAATTTCTAGCCTTGGACACAAGTCCAGTTCATGAGACGGATAGGAGATTGTGAGAAGATTAGTCTCCTGAGAGTGATTTTGCAGTTGAGTTTACTCCCTTCAAAGATCACACAACACGTTCATGAATGGGCCGTTAATGAGCCATTAATCTTCTCCTTCCTTTTAAGTCTATGAAGATTAATCACTAATACTTTCTTTGGGATTACAGATACGCTACTGAAACCTTGAAATGCACACAAGGAGCACATCCGGCCTTTCATCTAGACCAGCCTTTCTCAGTCACTTTAACGGGGAGGAAACCGCAAAAAACTTTATCGCCTCATTGAATTCCTAACAATAATTCCTGTATCTACAGATCACGCCATATTTGCAGGAACAGTACATTGAGATAAAAGAGTAAATAAAAGAATAAAGACTGTATGTACTTAGTGTATTTGACACCCAAGGATTCTCGATGGTCAGCTGAGACATGCCCCATGATATTGGTGGGTAATAAAATGCTCTCTTACATACAGTGGGTGGTCAGTGCTGGAGACAGGCTCCCTTAGATTGGTGGTCAGTAGGAGAAGGACCCCATTGCCTTGGTGGTAAGTCAGAAGAATTCTCCTATTATCACAAGAATGGGCCTTACATTGGTGATCAGTGAGAAGAATGTCCCTTACATTGGTGGTCAGTGGGAAGAATTCCCCTTACATTGGTGATCAGTGAGAAGAATGTTCCTTACATTGGTGGTCAGTGGGAAGAATGTTCCTTACATTGGTGATCAGTGAGAAGAATGCCCCTTACATTGGTGATCAGTGAGAAGAATGTTCCTTACATTGGTGATCAGTGGGAAGAATGTTCCTTACATTGGTGATCAGTGAGAAGAATGTCCCTTACATTGGTGATCAGTGGGAAGAATGTTCCTTACATTGGTGATCAGTGGGAAGAATGTCCCTTACATTGGTGATCAGTGAGAAGAATGTTCCTTACATTGGTGATCAATGGGAAGAATGTCCCTTACATTGGTGATCAGTGGGAAGAATGTCCCTTACATTGGTGATCAGTGGGAAGAATGTCCCTTACATTGGTGATCAGTGAGAAGAATGTTCCTTACATTGGTGATCAGTGGGAAGAATGTCCCTTACATTGGTGATCAGTGAGAAGAATGTCCCTTACATTGGTGATCAGTGGGAAGAATGTTCCTTACATTGGTGATCAGTGAGAAGAATGTTCCTTACATTGGTGATCAGTGAGAAGAATGTCCCTTACATTGGTGATCAGTGAGAAGAATGTCCCTTACATTGGTGATCAGTGGGAAGAATGTTCCTTACATTGGTGATCAGTGGGAAGAATGTCCCTTACATTGGTGATCAGTGAGAAGAATGTTCCTTACATTGGTGATCAGTGAGAAGAATGTTCCTTACATTGGTGATCAGTGAGAAGAATGTTCCTTACATTGGTGATCAGTGGAAAGAATGTCCCTTACATTGGTGATCAGTGGGAAGAATGTTCCTTACATTGGTGATCAGTGGGAAGAATGTCCCTTACATTGGTGATCAGTGGGAAGAATGTCCCTTACATTGGTGATCAGTGGGAAGAATGTTCCTTACATTGGTGATCAGTGAGAAGAATGTTCCTTACATTGGTGATCAGTGAGAATAATGTCCCTTACATTGGTGATCAGTGGGAAGAATGTCCCTTACATTGGTGATCAGTGAGAAGAATGTTCCTTACATTGGTGATCAGTGAGAAGAATGTTCCTTACATTGGTGATCAGTGAGAAGAATGTCCCTTACATTGGTGATCAGTGGGAAGAATGTCCCTTACATTGGTGATCAGTGAGAAGAATGTTCCTTACATTGGTGATCAGTGGGAAGAATGTCCCTTACATTGGTGATCAGTGGGAAGAATGTCCCTTACATTGGTGATCAGTGAGAAGAATGTCCCTTACATGGTGATCAGTGGGAAGAATGTTCCTTACATTGGTGATCAGTGGGAAGAATGTCCCTTACATTGGTGATCAGTGGGAAGAATGTCCCTTACATTGGTGGTCAGTGTCTATAATGCCACCTTAAAGATAATTAAAAAGATCATTGGTGTCACCGTTTACTTACCTGAGAGTCTAAGATTCCTGGCACTTCCTGTTAAAGGGTGACAACAACTTGTCCCTGTCTCCCAATTATGCTTCTGTGTTGTCACCCTGTTGAACCTACTTGTGATGAAACACAATGGCCATTTTACCACCCATTGTGCAGGTATAGTCACCATCATCAGGAACAGGGCCGGCCTTAGGTGTTCAGGCGACCTGTGCGAGCTAATCTTGTGGCGCCCCCCCCCCCATCTTCACCCCTCGCCCCCTGGTCACCTCAGGAAACCTGCCCTGAGAAATGCCAGTCAGCCATCACCGAAGCGCATGTAGATGTGAAGCAGTTACAAAGAGGATGCAGGAGATCAGCAGCCCTGAGATGTAACAAAAGATAAAAAAAAAGGCGAAAATGGAAATAAAATTTGTTTGGATCCAGATGTTGTCTGAGCTCCTTGGCCCGATCCTCTGTGGTGAAACGTATGTGCCAAAGTGACATGACAAAAAGAGATCAGGGCGCCAAAAGGCCGTGCTTTGCCACGTGAACGGTATCTGTTTATTTATGAAAATCTGTAAAATAATTGTTTTTCTTCTTGCTGCTAAATTTAAGTTTGACACGGAAAATTACATGGTTGAGCTGAAGCGTAACAAAAGGTGAAAAAGGTGAAAATTATTGAAAAAAAAAAAAGATGAAAATGGCAAAAATGCATTTCACACACAAAAAATGTCACCTTGACATCTCATTTCTGCTTCCCTTGCCTGAAATGCTGGGTTACGCCACAATGATGACGGCTTAAATAACTGTCAGAATTTTCATGAGAATTTTGGTATGCGGTGCCATTGTCTGTGTCGCCCAGAGGCGTATCTAGTGAAAATGGCGCCTATGGCAAGCGCTGAAACTGCGCCCCCTGTGGAAACATTTGAAACCCATCTTTCAGATAACCTTAAAGGGGTGGTTCACCCTAAAAACTACTTTTTCTAATTCCACTGGCCCCCCACATTACAATCCGATTAAGGCTCTTATTATTTTTTTCATGCTGTACATACCTTAGTACAGCATATTCACCCGTGCATCCGGGTTGCGAGTCCCGCGGGAGTGGGCGTTCCTCACATGTGTGTGATTGACGTTTTGCGCAAAAACGAGCTCCCCCCCGTCGCGTAAGCCGCGTCACGGTTGGCGAAAGGAGCCGAACGGCGATTCGGCGCTATACTGCGCATGCGCATCGCCGTTCGGCTCCTTTCGCCAATCGTGACGCGGCTTACACGACGGGGGGGGGGGCTCGTTTTTGGGCAAAACGTCAATCACACACATGTGAGGAACGCCCACTCACGCGGGACTCGCAACCGGATGCACGGGTGAATATGCTGTACTAAGGTATGTACAGCATGAAAAAAATAATAACAGCCTTAATCGGATTGTAATGTGGGGGGGCAGTGAATTAGAAAAAGTAGTTTTTTAGGGTGAACCACCGCTTTAACAAAAAAAAACAGCTGACAAAACTAGTGATATTTATCATCCCTTGTGATGCCTTGGGTAGTGACATATCCTCTTTATGGAGAAATCTGGGGTTTATTAGACCCCTGATCCCTCCTCTGCCCTCCAAGGTCAGGTAAATGCAGAACCAATACGGGAAGTGATGAAATCTTCATCACTTAAGGCCTCAGTTTTCACAGAGGAGAGGGAGAAAACTGATGTTCTCCTTCTTCTTTGTGCGCTGCCAACCCGACCAGATGGAATGGGAGCGCCTAGGAGAACAGGGGAGGGCTGTGGCTGAACGCAGCAGGGATAGCGCTGCCATTGTTCATTAGCAAAGGTGCTGAAAAAGGAGATCCTGCCTATGCTCGGGGGGAGGGAAGAAGAGACCCTCAGACCCTGGTAAGTTCCTTTCTGCCCAGCCACTCAACAGTGCCCCCTTCATATGGCGCCCATGGCACTTGCCATGGCTGCCATACCCTAGATACGCCACTGGTGTCGCCTCCATAACATATTTTATGTTATATATGTGCAACTTTGTAAACTCTATAAAAGAATAGAGATTTAAAAAAATTCATTGGAAAAAAAAACACAAATGCCGCGTACACACGACCGTTTTTAATGTCATGGAAAAAAAATACGTTTTTCTCGACGTGATTCTTGTCAAGCCTGCCTTGCCTACACACGATCGTGAAAATAAAATGCTCCAGCAAAGCGCGGTGACGTATAACGCGTACGACGGCACTATAAAGGGGAATTTCAATTCGAATGGTGGCACCCTTTGGGCTGATTATGCAAATTTCCCTTCTCATAACATGCTTCTGAGCATGCGCGTTTTTTCCCCCCCGTCGTTAAAGCTTACACACGACCATTTTTCACGACGGGAAAAACGTAGAGAAAAAATAGAGCAGGTTCCTGCAAGAAAAATGCTCTGGAGCCCACACACGATCGTTTTTAAAGATCAATTTAAAAAATTGAATTTTTCTCGTCATGAAAGCATGTTATGAGAAGGGAAATTTGCATAATCAGCCCAAAGGGTGGCACCATTCGAATGGAAATTCCCCTTTATAGTGCCGTCGTACGCGTTATACGTTTTATATCCAAGATGCTTTGGTGCTGGACTCTCACTCCTTCGCTATCCCCCAGTCACACGAGTCAGGGCACAGGTGTGTGCGTCTCATCCTATTCATATGGGAATTTGGGGTAGTTTGTTTAGATTTTATTTCTCCAAGACATAAAAAGGAATCAATTTCTTGTAAAAGATTGATGTATTTCAGCCTCTTGTGGAGGCCTTAGTCATAAACGTTATGATTAAGGCCTCCACAAGAAGCTGAAATGCGTCAATATGTCTCGTTGGAGAAATAAAATATATTTTTTTATATATCCGAGATGCTTTGGTGCCAGACTCTCACTCCTTCATTATGCCCGCAGACTGGAACCCATTAAGCTCAATGGAAGGCATGCAGTTGTGGCACAGTGGTGCCGTTTTTTTTAGGCAATAAAATAGGCAACGAGAAGGCCTATTTTAAACGTTATGACTAAGGCCTGCACAAGAGCTGAAATGCTTCAATCCATACAAGAAACTGATTCATTTTTATGTTTTTTTGAGAAATAAAATGATTATTTTATATCCAAGATGCTTTGGTGCCGGACTCTCACTCCTTCGCTATCCCCCAGTCACATGAGTCAGGGCACAGGTGTGTGCATCTCATCCTATTCATATGGGAATTTGGGGTAGTTTTTTTAGATTTTATTTCTCCAAAACATAAAAAGGAATCAATTTCTTGTAAAAGATTGATGTATTTCAGCCTCTTGTGGAGGCCTTAGTCATAAAGTTTATGACTAAGGCCTCCACAAGAGGCTGAAATGCGTCAATATGTCTTGTTGGAGAAATAAAATATATATTTTTTATATATCCAAGATGCTTTGGTGCCAGACACTCACTTCTTCACTATGCCCGCAGACGGCAACTCATTAAGCTCAATGGAACGCATGCAGTTGTGGCACAGTGGTGCCGTTTGGTAGGCAATAAAATAGGCAATGAGAAGGCCTATTTTAAACGTTATGACTAAGGCCTCCACAAGAGCTGAAATGCTTCAATCCATACAAGAAACTGTGGCACAGTGGTGCCGTTTTTTTTTTGGCAATAAATAGGCAATGAGAATGCGACATAACACCTCCAATGCCTCCTGAAACTGAATTCACTGTGAATTGCTTTTAACCACTTCAGACCCGCGCTATTGACAAAAGACGTCAACAGCGCGGCTCTCAAGTGCCAAGTGGACGTCTTTGGACGTCTTTTTAAAAGCATTACCCGCGCGCCACTGGGTGGCGCGCAGCGGGGTAAACACTGTCCCGGCGCATCGCTGAAGAGCCGATGCGTGTACCTGGCGGCCGCGATGTCCGCCGGGGTACACGCGATCGGCGGTGACACAGCAGGTGACAGCAGGGACATGGAGCTCTGTGTGTAAACGCAGAGCTCCATGTGCTGTCAGAGGAGAGGAGACCGATCTGTGTTCCTTGTACATAGGGACACAGCATCGGTCACTCCCCCCACACAGTTAGAACACACCCAGGGAATACATTTAACCCCTTCTCACCCCCCTAGTGTTAACCCCTTCCCTGACAGTCACATTTATACAGTAATTAGTGCATTTTATAGCACTGATCGCTGTATAAATGTTAATGGTCCCAAATTTGTGTCAAAAGTGTCCGATACGTCCGCCGCAATATCGCAGTCCCAATAAAAATCGCAGATCGCCGCCATTACTAGTAAAAAAAAATAATAATAGAACAAATCATAATTCTGTCCCCTATTTTGTAGGCGCTATAACTTTTGCGCTTATTGCGATTTTTTTTTTTTTTTTTACAAAAATACGTAAAAAAATACGTATCGGCCTTAACTGAGAAAAAAATATATATATATTTTTTTTAAAATGGGATATTTATTATAGCAACAAGTAAAAAAAAAAAATATATATTTTTTAAATTGTCGCTCTTTTTTTGTTTATAGCGCAAAAAATAAAAACGCAGAGGTGATCAACTACCACCAAAATAAAGCTCTATTTGTGGGGAAAAAAGGACGTCAATTTTGTTTGGGAGCACGTCGCACGACCGCGCAAATGTCAGTTAAATCGACGCAGTGCGTAGACTGAAATTTCGCCTGGGCACGAAGGGGGTTTATGTGCCAGTAAGCAAGTGGTTAAGATGGGGTGACGCCAGTGTAAGCGAGCCTCGGTATTCGCATACCCGCACGGAGGATGTCACTATGTTGCATTGAGCCCCATGACCTTGGTGACATGGCACGCCTGATAAACATCTCCTGACAACAGAGTTGCAATCACAGGAGGTAAACATCGTTCTCGCGCTCTACAGAATAAGCGACCTCCGCACGACTGACTCATATCCCTCGACTTCACACAACTGCGATTTATGGAGAGCGCCGTTTTCTTCCACATGTCCGTTTCATCTCCGGCCCCCCCCCCACGCTGGGCACAGCCGTCCTGTAATTGTCCCTTTTTGGGTGATGAAATAAAAAAGTATAAAGCAATTCTGGAGCATAATTAACGGAGATGTAAATCAATCGCTAAAAAAAAAAATCGCTAAAAAAAAAAAATCGCTTCTGAGCTCTAGCATGTTATTGTCATTTCAAAAGTCATCTTCAATTCATTTAAATCTGCAGCCTCCATTAAAATAATGTAATTTGCTGTGTATGCAGCAATTACGTCTAGTAGAAATTCTCGCAAGCTGGCGTCTTCTGCGATGTTGAGGACATCTTGTAGAATATCCAAGCCGGTTATTCCATACAAAAATCTTCAGACTTATGAACAAGTCGCTGACTGCGACTAAACCACTGCTAAAAACTGACGAGGTCCTAAAAACCTTTAGGCAATTATTAACCACTTCAATACCGGGCACTTTCACCCCCCTCCCTGCCCAGGCCATTTTTCAGCTTTCGGCGCCGTCGCGTTTTGAATGACAATTGCGCGGTCATGCAACGCTGTACCCAGATTTGATTTTTAATCATTTCTTCACAACAAATGGAGCTTAACCACTTAAGGACCGCCTCCTGCACATATACGTCGGCAGAATGGCACGGGCTGGGCACAAGCACGTACCTGTACGTCCTCTTTAAGTGCCCAGTCGCGCGCCCGCGACCCGGTCCGAAGCTCCGTGACCCGATTGCCGCTGATATAGATTTCTGCACAAATTGGTCATAAAATGTGATCTGATCTTCATCTAAGTCATAACAATAGACAATCACAGTCTGCTTAAACTAATAACACACAAAGAATTAAATGTTACCATGTTTTTATTGAACACACCATGTAAACATTCACAGTGCAGGTGGAAAAAGTATGAGAACCCCTAGACTAATGACATCTCCAAGAGCTAATTGGAGTGAGGTGTCAGCCGACTGGAGTCCAATCAATGAGATGAGATTGGAGGTGTTGGTTACAGCTGCCCTGCCCTATAAAAAAAAACACACAAGTTCTGGGTTTTGCTTTTCACAAGAAGCATTGCCTGATGTGAATGATGCCTCACACAAAAGAGCTCCAGAAGACCTACGATTAAGAAGAACGGGGAGAGCTGTGTGTGAACACACCTTCCCCGTTCTTCACTGTGGCGCTGTCATTCATCGTGTGTTCCCTGATATAGGGAAGCACGATCAATGACGTTGCACGTCCGCCCCGCCCCCCTACAGTTTGAAACACATATGAGGTCCACACTTAACCCCTTCAGCGCCCCATGTGGTTAACTCCCAAACTGAAATTGTCATTTTCACAATAAACAATGCAATTTAAATGCATTTTTTGCTGTGAAAATTACAATTGTCCCAAAAATGTGTCAAAATTGTCCGATGTGTCCGCCATAATGTCGCGGTCACGAAAAAAATCGCTGATCGCCGCCATTAGTAGTAAAAAAAAAAAAAATATTAATAAAATTGCAATAAACTATCCCCTATTTTGTAAACACTAACATTTTGCCCAAACCAATCGAATAAACGCTTATTGCGATTTTCTTTTACCAAAAAATAGGTAGAAGAATACGTATCGGCCTAAACTGAGGAAAAAAATTTTTTTTTTATATATTTTTGGGGGATATTTATTATAGCAAAAAAGAAAAAATATGATTTTTTTTCAAAATTGTCGCTCGATTTTGTTTATAGCGCAAAAATAAAAAACGCAGAGGTGATTCAAATACCACCAAAAGAAAGCTTTATTTGTGGGAAAAAAAGGACGCCAATTTTGTTTTGGGAGCCACGTCACACGACACGCGCAATTGTCTGTTAAAGCGACGCAGTGCCGAATCGCAAAACCTGGCCTGGGCTTTAGCTGCTTTTTGGTCCGGGGCTTAAGTGGTTAAAGGAGGCAAATACACGGTATTAAGAACTGGGGGTATTGTAAACTTTTGATCAGGGTCATTTGGGTAGCTTCTGTTTGCCAATTATTTAAAAAGAGTAAACACAGCTGATTGATAATAAATGGCTTCAGCCAAACACCAACATGAGTGAAAGAAAAGTTTTTGTGTTATCATTCATATTCTTCTGAAAAATAAATCATAAATTCTGGCCAGGGTATGTAAACTTATGAGCACAACTGTACATCAGTGCTGGAGGTGCAGGAGCTGCGTTCCCGCTGACAACATGCCCTGGCTGTATCTGATGCTATTAAGCAATAAACATTCAAAAAAAATTGTGATACGATTCCTTTGTACGTAGACGCTCCCAATACCCTTCCACGTACCCTACCTTAAGGTAATTGGGAGCTAATGGGAGATGCGCTGTGTCTGTGCTCTGCCCAGTGGCGTAGCGTGGGTTGTCAGAGCCTGGGGCGGAGGCAGTAATTTTGCGCCCCCCTGACCCATGGACTTACCTTTTTCAGCTATCTCCAGTCCTGGTCACCTGATCCACTATGTGAGACAGCGGTGGCTGTAGGGAAAAAGGACAGTGGGCTTGATAATGACTGGATAAGCCTGGAGCGGTGACATCATGCATATGTTCCTATGTCCCATCTGTTGTTGGCGCTCCCTCCTCTTCACACTCGTGACAGCGCCCCTCTAAAATTTTGCGCCCAGGGCGGTGTCCCCCCTCGCCCCCCCCCCACGCTACGCTACGCCACTGGCTCTGTCCACCACTGACAGATCTGACATTCTGAGATGGAGGCGTGGCTACACAGTACTTATTGTAGGCACTTTATTTTATATTCTTACATTTTATTGGAAATCTCTAAAAGACACAAAAGCATCAACATGCTGACGGAGGTGCAAAACCCTTCACTTCAACTAAATAAAATGTTTGCACAGCGGCTCTACTTTATAAATTCTCATACGCCTTCCTCTTTAAATCCATAATCAGCACATATGGAGGAGCCGGTTCCTCTTCCCGCAGTCTGGATGACTCGGAGTTTGCAGTTTGGGTTGGGGGTTGTTAAGATGTCGGAGTGTTATGTGCCTGACAATTAAACCCACTCATGCTAAAGAAATAATCAAAACCGCATTACATTTAAAGTGCTTCTCGCAGCTCTCAGTTCCCCCTCTTTTATCCAGAACATTTCCACCCCCCCTCTTGTGTGACTTTTCCCAATGACAGGAACATTAACACTGTGAATGCTGGGAAAAGAACCCGGCATGGAGTCACCGGGATGGACCTCGGGGGTCAACGCTGCAAGAAGACCTCTCAAGAGCAACAAGGCCTCACATATCCAACATACAAAACAAACTAAATGTTCCTCTTATCACCCATAGAGTCCTCTGTCATCACACAACCCCCAACTTCAACCCATAAAGCCCGAGATATGGGAGATATAAAAGAAAAAAGAAAAGATCAGCACAAGGGTCGGTACTTTACATTTACTCTGAAGTGTCCCTTGTGCCGGCTGTCATAGTTGAAGCCCTCTGCCCTCTGTTCCCTGCCCTCTGCTCCGTGCCCTCTGTCCTCTGCCCTCTGTTCCCTGCCCTCTGCCCTTTGTTCTCTGCCCTCTGTTCCCTGCCCTCTGCCCTTTGTTCTCTGCCCTCTGTCCTTTGTTCTCTGCCCTCTGTTCCCTGCCCTCTGCCCTTTGTTCTCTGCCCTCTGCCCTTTGTCCTCTGCCCTCTGTTCCCTCCCATACCCCCCTAGCTGTAATCTTCCGATGCTGTGGGGGTTAAAGGAGGCGAGGAACCCGTCACGGGTACAACCGCCCTTTCTGCCCCCTCCTCGATTTATAGAACTTTTACCATAGCTTCTAATAATAAAAAGCACTCTATTAATGGGAGATGGGCAGATGAATAAATGGTCCACCTTCACTTCACCCATCCCCTACTCTTCTCTCCGCTCCCTCCCCTACTCTTCTCTCGGCTCCCACCCCTACTCTTCTCTACGCTCCCTCTCCTACTCTTCTCTCCGCTCCGTCCCCTACTCTTCTCTCCGCTCCGTCCCCTACTCTTCTCTCCGCTCCGTCCCCTACTCTTCTCTCCGCTCCTTCCCTACTCTTCTCTCCTCTCCGCTCCCACACTTCTCTCCACTCCTCTACTCTTCTCTCCACTTCTCTCCCTCTCCTTCTACTCTTCCCCTTCTCTCTCTCTTCTCTCCACTCCCTACTCTTCTCTCTCACTCATCCCTACATTCTCTCCACTTCTCCCTACCTCCCTACAACTCTCTCTCCACTCCACCCCCTACAACTTCTCTCCACTCCACCCCCTAAACTTCTTCTCCCACTCCACCCCCTACTCTCTCTCCACTCCACCCCCTACTCTTCTCTCCACTCCACCCCCTACTCTTCTCTCCCCTCCACCCCCCTACTCTTCTCTCCACTCCACCCCCCTACTCTTCTCTCCACTCCACCCCTACTCTTCTCTCCACTCCCTACTCTTCTCTCTCACTCCCCCATACTCTTCTCGCCACTCCACCCCCTACTCTTCACTCCACCCCAACTCTTCTCTCCACTCCAACTTTTCTTCTTCTCTCCACTTCATCTCCTAGTCTTCTCTCCACTCCATCAACTACTCTTCTCTTCTCTCCACTACATCCCCTTCTCTTCACTCCATCTCCTACTCTTCCCTCTACTCCATTCGTCTCTTCGCTCCACTCCACCCCTTTCTCTATTTTCTACCCCATCTTCTACTCATCTCTCCACTCTAACCCTCCTAATTTCTCCACTCCATCTTCCCTCTTCTTTTCATTCTACCCCTCTCCCCCATCCCCATTCATTTACTTTTCCCTTTCTCTCACATATATCCCCTCTTATTTCTCCATATCCCTCTTCTCCCCCCCTGCAGTTTTCTTCCCTCCATTCCTGCTTCTCTGCATTTCATCTGCCCCCCACCTATTCTTATACCATTTTCCTCTTCCACCACCCCTCTCTCCTCTCCCCCTACATCCCCTCTCCTCTTTAGTCCCCTCACTTCTCCCCTACACCTCCCAACTCTCCCTCTATCACTCCCCCTTTCATCTCCCCTCTATCCCCCCCACCCCTCTCTCCTGCTACCTATTCCTCTCCCTGCCTTCCCCCACCCCTGTCTCTTCCCCACTTTATCCATCCCCCCACCCACTCTTCACCCCCTCGCTTAGGTGAAGAGTAAGGAGCAATATATTGTTTCTATAAAAGCACATTTATCTTTTTAAAACAGTCACCCTAATATTGGTAACAGGGCCGCCATCAGGAATTATGGGGCCCCTTACACAGCTTCAGGCATGGGCCCCCCTGGAGCAGAGATCTGAGGGGGGGGGTGGTGGGTGCTGCCACCTCAAATTGAGAAGCGGGGGGCTGACGCAGATTAAGAAGTGGGGGGGGGGGGGCCACCGCTAATTGTGAAAATTTAGAAGCGGGGGCTCCTTACAAAAAAAAATTATTATAAAAAAAAGGGGGGTAGCCATCCGGGGCCCTTTAATAAAAAGAAGAAATACAATTAAAACCAAAACAATTTGTTTGAAAAAAAAAAAGGGGGGGGGGGTTGCCATCCGGGGCCTTTTAATAAAAAGAAATAAAAACAAAATAAAAGAAAAAGGTTTGGAAAAAAAAAGGGAGGGTTGCCATCCGGGGCTCAGGGGACCTCTGGGCCCTTTAATAAAAAGAGAAAAGAAAAAATAAATAAAAAAAAATATATAAAAAAGAAAAAAAAATGTGAAACAGTTTTTTTTATAGGAGGAATAGTGTCTCATTGTTGGTGTCAGTAGGAGGAATAGTGTCTCATTGTTGGTGTCAGTGGGAGGAATAGTGTCTCATTGTTGGTGTCAGTGGGAGGAATAGTGTCTCATTGTTGGTGTCAGTGGGAGGAATAGTGTCTCATTGTTGGTGTCAGTGGGAGGAATAGTGTCTCATTGTTGGTGTCAATGGGAGAAATAGTGTCTCATTGTTGGTGTCAGTAGGAAGAATAGTATCTCATTGTTGGTGTCAGTGGGAGGAATAGTGTCTCATTGTTGGTGTCAGTGGGAGGAATAGTGTCTCATTGTTGGTGTCAGTGGGAGGAATAGTGTCTCATTGTTGGTGTCATCAGGAGGTATTTTAGTGCCCCAAGATAAAGGCAAGCAAACGGCCACCTCTGTCCTGAAGGCCCCAGGATGGAGACCACTGTACTGGACGCACCATCAGCCAATGGGGTAGATTCAAAAAGCAATTGCGTCTGCGTAACCATAGTTATGCAGCGCAATTGCTTACTTGCCCCGGCGTATCGAATGCTCCTGATTCAGGAACCTCGATACGCCGACTGCAGCCTAAGATATGACTGGCATAAGGCTCCTTATGCCGTCATATCTTAGGCTGCATTCTTACGCAGGCCGCTAGGTGGCGTTCCCGTTGTGGTCAGCGTAGAGTATGCAAATTGCATACTAACGCCGATTCACAACCGTATGCGCGCCCTGCGTACGCAGTTTACGTCGTTTGCGTACGTCGGGTTTTGCGTAAGGCTGCCCCTGCTATTAGCAGGCGCAGCCAATGCTAAGTATACCCGTCGTTCCCGCGTCGCGAAATTTGAAAATTACGTTGTTTGCGTAAGTGAATCGTGAATGGCGCTGGACGCCATTCACGTTCACTTTGAAGCAAATGACGTCCTTGCGACGTCATTTACCGCAATGCACGTCGGGAAAGTTTCCCGACGGAGCATGCGCACTACGTTCGACGCGGGAACGCGCTTAATTTAAATGATCCACGCCCCCTACGGGATCATTTAAATTGCGCGCTCTTACGCCGGGCATTTTTCAGCAGCGCCCACGCAATTTACGGAGCTACTGCTCCGTGAATCAAGCGTAGCGCAGGAAATTTATGGAGGCGCAGCGGCAAAACGGTGCGCTGCGCCTCCGTAATAAATGGGCAAATGTACCTGAATCTACCCCATTGAGAGGATGGAGAAAGAGATGATATCTCATTTCTTGTAGAATGTACGGAGCAGCTGAAACACACAGCGGGCAGAATTAGCAGACCAGCCTGGAAGCCTCTCAGCCAGATACCCCTCGAGGTGGGTTCAAAGCACTTGTCCCCCGCCGCCTTCATCTGCGCCCCCTTCTGAGTGGTACCGAGCGATCAAATGCATTCTGCACAATGCATCAATCACCCGTTCATATCTCGGTTTGGTAAAGAAAAAACGCAGCCCAGGTGAATTTTCGTCCGACGCCTGTTTCGAGACCCATGAATATTTTAGAAAAATGTAAGAACAAAACAACCACCTTATGTGACTGCTACAGGGGTTATAAAAATGGACCTATCCAAGGGGTCACCATCAAAAATCACGGCAATAGTATCTAAATTATACATAAAGGGGTTAATGCTTTAATGATAAAAGTAAATATCGATACTGCAGCACCTCCTAAGCTCTGGTTCACATTGCAGCAATTTGGCATGCCAAATCGGCAGCTATTGCCGGCAATGGCACCATCCGAAGCAGTGCGACACCGCATTTGCGGCGCAGCACCGATTCCTAAAAGTAGTTTATTTTTTGGCGACTTTGGGGTGCGATTTCAATTGGAATCTACAGAAACACGCACAGATGTCTCTGAAATTGCCCCGAAGTCGGGACTGACATGCGGGAATGAGGTGAAGGGTCGTGGTCCTGGGACCTCTGACCTCTAGGATCAGGAGCGGAGTGTTCTGTATCTATGGAGTGGGTCAGGTGAAGGGGGGGTTTGGGACCTCTGACCTCTAGGATCAGGAGCGGAGTGTTCTGTATCAATGGAGTGGGTCAGGTGAAGGGGGGGTCCGGGACCTCTGACCTCTAGGATCAGGAGCGGAGTGTTCTGTATCAATGGAATGGGTCAGGTGAAGGGGGGGTCCGGGACCTCTGACCTCTAGGATCAGGAGTGGAGTGTTCTGTATCTATGGAGTGGGTCAGGTGAAGGGGGGTCCGGGACCTCTGACCTCTAGGATCAGGAGCGGAGTGTTCTGTACCTAGGGAGTGGGTCAGGTAAAGGGCGGGGTGCGGGACCTCCGACCTCTAGGATCAGGAGTGGAATGTTCTGTATCAATGGAGTGGGTCAGGTGAAGGGGGGGTTTGGGACCTCTGACCTATAGGATCAGGAGCGGAGTGTTCTGTACCTAGGGAGTGGGTCAGGTGAAGAGCGGGGTCTGGGACCTCTGACCTCTAGGATCAGGAGCGGAGTGTTCTGTACCTAGGGAGTGGGTCAGGTGAAGAGCGGGGTCTGGGACCTCCGACCTCTAGGATCAGGAGCGGAGTGTTCTGTATCAATGGAGTGGGTCAGGTGACGGGGGGTCCGGGACCTCTGACCTCTAGGATCAGGAGCGGAGTATTCCTTATCTATGGAGTGGGTCAGGTGAAGAGGGGTCTGGGCCCTCTGACCTCTAGGATCAGGGGTGGAGTGTTCCTTATATGTGGAGTGGGTCAGGTGAAGGGGGGTCTGTGACCTCTGACCTCTAGGATCAGGGGCGGAGTGTTCCTTATCTGTGGAGTGGGTGAGGTGAAGGGGGTCCGGGACCTCTGACCTCTAGGATCAGGGGTGGAGTGTTCTGTATCTAAGGAGTGGGTTAGGTGATGTGGGGGGGGGGGGGCCGGGCCTTCTGACCTCTAGGATCTGGAGCGGAGTGTTCTGTATCAATGGAGTGGGTCAGGTGAAGGGGGGGTCCGGGACCTCTGACCGCTAGGATCAGGGGCGGAGTGTTCCTTATCTGTGGAGTGGGTCGGGTGAAGGGGGGTCCGGGACCTCTGACCTCTAGGATCGGGAGCGGAGTGTTCTGTATCTAAGGAGTGGGTTAGGTGAAGGGCAGGGTCTGGGCCCTCTGACCTCAAGGATCAGGGGTGGAGTGTTCTGTACCTATCAGAGTGGGTCAGGTGATGTGGGGGGGGGGGTCCAGGCCCTCAGACCTCTAGGATCAGGAGCGGAGTGTTTTCTGTATCTATGGAGTGTGTCAGGTAAAGGGGGTCTGGGCCCTCTGACCTCTAGGATCAGGAGCGGAGTGTTCCTTATCTGTGGAGTGGGTTAGGTGAAGGGCGGGGTCCGGGCCCTCTGACCTCTAGGATCAGGAGAAGTATCTCATTGGTCTATTCTGTACTGACCCCTAGCTGCATATATAAAATGCCACCAAATAATCTCTTTTTGTATCCATTTATAGGACATATTAGTTGATTTTTCTTCCCTATAATTGCTTTCTATCGTACATTTCCCCGGTTTGGTGAATGTTCTGCTCTTACATATCTGGCCACTCGCGTTGGCTTCGGGTCGGCATCATCTGTTGTGGATGCAGTGACGGGCCTATCAGGGTGGCCCCCCAGGCCTCTCACAGGTGCACCTGGCTGTCCTAATTAATGTGAAAAAAGAGCACCAGGTGTTTGGCGTTGGCAAAGGAAGGTGGGCGCGTCATGCTGCTCAATGTTCACTGCCAGCAATGTCACAGAGAGTTATCCCCACCCAGCTACAATGTACACAAACCACTCACATGCTGGCCGAGGGAACATGCATTTTCCTGGGCTGCGTAGGCTGCATATACCCAGGGCTGTATTTACCAGCTACTGAACCAGAGACGCATTGTTTGTGATGGTGTCAGGTGCTGAATTTGCACTCTGGCTGATCTCCCTATTAGAAAAACACATTAAAACTGGTCTCCAGGAATAATAAAAATCCTCCCTTGCCGTGGGGGTGCCCAGCTGTGGTCCTGCATTGTGGCCCCTTCTGAGAGAGGCTACAACTGGCCGTTTCAATGCACATTAGTCGGGCATTGCCCTCACCAGGAAAACCCACTTAGAGGAATGCCAGGCAGCCATTCCTGGGGTGCATGTACATAGTTGCCAACATTTGAAAAAAAATTCCAGGGACACTTTGCAGCACAGCTATTAATTAATTACCACACTTACTTCCCCGAAGCTCCACCCACTCCGCAGTATGTACAGGAGAGGAGGAGGAGTGCAGAGGGTATGATGGGGGCAGTGTGTACACGAGAGAGGAGGAGGAGTGCAGAGGGTATGATGGGGGCCAGTGTATGTACACGAGGAGGAGGAGGAGTGCAGAGGGTATGATGGGGGCAGTGTGTACACGAGAGGAGGAGGAGTGCGGAGGGTATGATGGGGGCAGTGTGTACACCGAGAGGAGGAGTGCAGAGGGTTATGATGGGGGCCAGTGTGTACAGGAGAGGAGGAGTGCAGAGGGTATGATGGGGCAGTGTGTACAGGAGAGGAGGAGTGCAGAGGGTATGATGGGCAGTATGTACAGGAGAGGAGGAGGAGGAGTGCAGAGGGTATGATGGGGACAGTGTGTACAGGAGAGGAGGAGGAGTGCAGAGGGTAGGTGGGGGCAGTATGTACAGGAGAGGAGGAGGAGTGCAGAGGGTATGATGGGGGCAGTGTGTACAGGAGAGGAGGAGGAGTGCAGAGGGTATGATGGGGGCAGTGTGTACAGGAGAGGAGGAGGAGTGCAGAGGGTATGATGGGGGCAGTGTGTACACGAGAGGAGGAGGAGTGCAGAGGGTATGATCGGTGCAGTGTGGACAGGAGAGGAGGCGGAGTGCGAGGGTATGATGGGGGCAGTGTGTACAGGAGAGGAGGGGGAGTGCAGAGGGTATGATGGGGCAGTGTGTACAGGAGAGGAGGAGGCAGTGCAGAGGGTATGATGGGGGCAGTGTGTACAGGAGAGGAGGAGGAGTGCAGAGGGTATGATGAGTGCAGAGGGTATGATGGGGGCAGTGTGTACACGAGAGGAGGAGGAGGAGTGCAGAGGGTATGATAGGGCAGTGTGTACAGGAGAGGAGGAGGAGTGCAGAGGGTATGATGGGGCAGTGTGTACAGGAGAGGAGGAGGAGTGCAGAGGGTATGATGGGGGCAGTGTGTACAGGAGAGGAGGAGGAGTGCAGAGGGTATGATGGGGGCAGTGTGTACAGGAGAGGAGGAGGAGTGCAGAGGGTATGATGAGTGCAGTGTGTACAGGAGAGGAGGAGGAGTGCAGAGGGTATGATGAGTGCAGAGGGTATGATGGGGACAGTATGTACAGGAGAGGAGGAGAGTGCCGAGGGTATGATGGGGGCAGTATGTACAGGAGAGAGGAGGAGGAGGAGTGCAGATGGGTATGATGGGGGCAGTATGTACAGGAGAGGAGGAGGAGTGCAGAGGGTATTGATGGGGGCAGTGTGTACAGGAGAGGAGGAGGAGTGCAGAGGGTATGATGGGGGCAGTGTGTACAGGAGAGGAGGAGGAGTGCAGAGGGTATGTGGGGGCAGTGTGTACAGGAGAGGAGGAGGAGTGCAGAGGGTATGATGGGGGCAGTGTGTACAGGAGAGGAGGAGGAGTGCAGAGGGTATGATGAGTGCAGAGGGTATGATGGGGACAGTATGTACAGGAGAGGAGGAGGAGTGCAGAGGGTATGATGGGGGACAGTATGTACAGGAGAGGAGGAGGAGTGCAGAGGGTATGATGGGGGCAGTATGTACAGGAGAGGAGGAGGAGTGCAGAGGGTCTGATGGGGGCAGTGTGTACAGGAGAGGAGGAGGAGTGCAGAGGGTATGATGGGGGCAGTATGTACAGGAGAGGAGGAGGAGTGCAGAGGGTATGATGGGGGCAGTGTGTACAGGAAGGAGGAGGAGTGCAGAGGGTATGATGGGGCAGTATGTACAGGAGAGGAGGAGGAGTGCAGAGGGTATGATGGGGGCAGTGTGTACAGGAGAGGAGGAGGAGTGCAGAGGGTATGATGGGGGCAGTATGTACAGGAGAGGAGGAGGAGTGCAGAGGGTATGATGGGGGCAGTGTGTACAGGAGAGGAGGAGGAGTGCAGAGGGTATGATGGGGGCAGTGTGTACAGGAGAGGAGGAGGAGTGCAGAGGGTATGATGGGGCAGTGTGTACAGGAGAGGAGGAGGAGTGCAGAGGGTATGATGGGGGCAGTGTGTACAGGAGAGGAGGGGAGTGCAGAGGGTATGATGGGGGCAGTGTGTACAGGAGAGGAGGAGGAGTGCAGAGGGTATGATGGGGGCAGTGTGTACAGGAGAGGAGGAGGAGTGCAGAGGGTATGATGGGGGCAGTGTGTACAGGAGAGGAGGAGGAGTGCAGAGGGTATGATGAGTGCAGAGGGTATGATGGGGGCAGTGTGTACACGAGAGGAGGAGGAGGAGTGCAGAGGGTATGATAGGGCAGTGTGTACAGGACGTGGAGGAGGAGTGCAGAGGGTATGATGGGGGCAGTGTGTACAGGAGAGGAGGAGGAGTGCAGAGGGTATGATGGGGGCAGTGTGTACAGGAGAGGAGGAGGAGTGCAGAGGGTATGATGGGGGCAGTGTGTACAGGAGAGAGGAGGAGTGCAGAGGGTATGATGGGGGCAGAGGGTATGATGGGGGCAGTGTGTACAGGAGAGGAGGAGGAGGGCAGAGGGTATGGATGGGGGCAGTGTGTACAGGAGAGGAGGAGTGCAGAGGGTATGCTGGGCACAGTTAGTACAGGAGAGGAGTTTGGAGGGTATGGCGGTGGCATAATGGGGAGGGATTTCTTGTGGTGTCTATGGGGTAATCAGGAAGTGATGTTGGGAAGATAAGGGAAGGAAAGTGACCATGGAATGATGTCCCTCAGGCGGGGGGGGGGGGGGGCTAAGAAGCTCGGAGTGATGTCTGTATGATGTGATCTGGGGGTGATGCAAGCTGGGGGCAGTATGTACAGGAGAGGGGGACTGAGAAGTGGTCAGATAGCGATGTATATAAAAAAAAAAAAAAAAAACTCATCCACTAAAAACATTTAAAACAATGAATCAACAACAGTACTAGATGTAAGTACAGATCTATGTAATCCAGTTTATAGCACTCTGCATCCAATCCAATTGCTCAGACTAGATAATGTGGGGTCATTTATAGCCATTCATGTAACCTGTGTGTGTAAGTGGTGAGTTCACACCTCTGATTGTACATGTATACAGGTTCTGAGTCTGTGCAATCAGAGGTGTGAACTCACCACTTATATACACAGGTTACATGAATGGCTATAAATGACCCACATTATCTAGTCTGAGCAATTGGATTGGATGATGTTTGCACAGACTGTTAATGCTTAGAAGTGATCTGCCAAAATGTGTTTGGGCTGCAGACCTCATCCCTCCCTCCCCTCCCCCACACTCAAACTCACTATCTCCCCCGATTCTTCTCCTAAGAAAAAATCTCCTTGAAAGTTTGTACTACTTCTATCCACCCTAGGAAACTTCCCACAGAAAGTTCAGCTCACTCACCTCCTCCCTTCCTCTGGCCAGCCGACAGGAGCTACAGTGAGCTCCGCCTCCGAGGTCTCACAGCACACCGCGCTGCTGATTGGAGGGGGAGGCTGAGTCAGAGATAACAAGAAACCCCGCACAGCACGAGACTGGAAGGAGGGGAGGGAGGGGACAGAAAGGAGCTTTGCATCCCAAACACACAGCGCAGGCTCAGGTCCCTGCCGAGACCCAGAAGCCGCACCTGCCTTCCCCAATAGCCGGGACAAGTCCCGGCCAGGCTAAATTAGCTGGGACTAGGTCCCAAATAACGGGGACTGTCCCTTTAAAAAACGGGACAGTGGCAAGTATGCATGTAGACAGCAAGTGGCTGAAAAGAGGTTGCAGGAGATCATCAGCACGAGATGCAACAAAGGGTGGAAAACAATGAGGGAAAAAAAATAACTTTGACCACTTGACCTCCCTTCAGATTACCCCCCTTCATGACCAGGGCATTTTTTGTGATCTGTCACGGGTTACTTTAACTGACAATAGCGCATTCATGCAACCCATATAAAATTTACATATATTTTTTCTGCACAAATAGAGCTTTCTTTTGGTGCTATTTAATCACCTCTGCGTTTTTTTCATTGTTTGCCCCTATAAAAAAAACAAAAAAATAAAAGCAATATTTTTTACGTTCTGCTATAAAACATATCAATAAAATAAAAAATTATATATATATATATCTCAGGGATATGCAATTAGCGGACCTCCAGCTGTTGCAGAACTACAAGTCCCAACTACAAGCAAGACTGACAGCACAAGCATGACACCCAGAGGCAGAGGCATGATGGAACTTGTAGTTTTGCAACAGCTGGAGGTCCGCTAATTGCTTATCCCTGATATATATATTTCTTTATAAATTTAGGCCAAAATGTATTCTGCTTCATATTTCTAGCAGAAAAAAATCCCAGCAAACATATATTGATTGGTTGCGCAAAAGTTTATAGCGTCCACAAACTATGCAATATATACTGTTTTTTTATTATAAACTAGTAATGGCGGCGATCAGCAAATTATAGCGGGACTGCGATATTGCGTCGGACAATCGGACACCTAACTGACACTCTTGACACTTTGCGGGAAACCAGTGACACTAATACAGTGATCAGTGCTAAAAAAAAAATATGAACTGTCCACTGTACTAATGGACACTGGCTGGGAAGAGGGGTTAAAGGGTAACTCCACTTTCGTGGGGAAGATAAGTAGCAAATTAAAGCGGATGTTCCATTACAAAAAAAAAATTCAAAGTCAGCAGCTACTAACACTGTAGCTGCTGACTTTTAATAAGGACACTTACCTGTCCTAGCCGCCAGCGATGTCTGCCCCCGCCGAGGCGATCCTCGATCCTAGCAGCTCCAAGCGCCGCCATCCACAGTAAGGGAAACAGGCAGTGAAGCGGTACGGCTTCACTGCCCGTTTTCTACTGCGCATGTGCGAGCAGTGCGGTGCTTTGTGAATGGGTCGGCTGCTTTCTGGGACACACACAGTTCCCAGAATGCAGCGCGCCCCATTCACAAGAAGACACCCAGTGTAGGAGGAGGAAGAGCATCCCACCGCGGACGATGAAGAGGCAGATTCGCACTTCCGCATAGCAACAGCTATTTAGGGTGAGTAAAATTTTTTCATTTTTTTTAGATTTTTGGTGGAATATTTTTTTTCAAGTGGAACCTCCACTTTAAAGCTGAGTTCCACCTAAAAATGGAACTTCCGCTTAACCCACTCCTCGCCCTCCTTACATGCCACATTTGGCATGTAATTTGTTTTGGGGGGGGGGGGGGGGAGTGGGGGCTTCAGGAGAAGGGGACTTCCTGTCCCATTTCCTCCTTCCGCCGAGGGGCTGGTAAGGCGATTAGCTTAATCGCCTTATTGCAGCCCCTCCCTGTAGGCGAGCGCCTGTCCGATCGGACGGCGCCGCTCGCGCATGCGCAGTGGGTGCCCGGCCGTGAAGCCGAAAAGCTGTCACTGCCGGGTGCCCACACTAGGAATGAAGATGGGGGGGGGGGGGGGGCGAGAAGCGGAAGCCCCGGCCGGCGCGTCGCTGGAGCCGTGGAGCAGGTAAGTGTCTGTTTATTAAAAGCCAGCAGCTACACTTTTTGTAGCTGCTGACTTTTAATAAACTTAAAAAAAGTCTGGAACACCCCTTTAAGAAAAAATAATATAGCGTGTACAATTGTGATACAAGTCACATTGTAATTGAATGTTATTAAAAATGATCTTTCCTTTTCAATCTTCAGCCAATGTAATTTTCTGAGAATGCAGTATGGCTACCTGGAGTTGTTCTGTACACAGAATGTGTACTGACCCCTCCCCAGAAACATAATTTCCTGCTTGTGTGATTGGCTCACAAAATTTCCCAGAAGTCTGCCTAAGATACAAGTCAGATTTCAGGCATCCCCTGCAACAAAAAAATGTAATTTTTGGTGAGATACTCCTAATAGGAACACATCTAAAGGGATGCAGGCCCAGCAGCTTTCCTCATTAGTGCTCTGCAGCTGCCACACCTGACAGATAATTATAAAACCACTCCCATTAGACTTACTCAGAACAGGGGCATAGAGAACCACACAGGGATTTCTTCAGAATAACAAAAAGGTAGGAATTTGTAACAAAGTTTGTTATAATCCTTGCAGTGTACATAGTTCACCCAAAGGGGAATGTTTTTTTTCTCAACAAAAAAAAGTGGAGTTTTTAAACATCTAGGGCAATCAAAGGGTTAAATGTGTGCCTATAACAGATAACAAAAACCTGGGGAATGCCCAGGGAAAAACCAAGCCTACTTACCGACCAGCTTGCAGAAAAACCAATTAACCTGTCTACAGTATGTGTTAAAAACAGGGGTTCGGTCCGCACGCATTTGCAAACGCATGCGTGAGCCACAGAGCCGCGCCAAGGCACCCTGCAATATCTGTGGTCCTAACACAAAACAATGAGCGTCCCCACAGTGGAGGCACATGCATTTTAATGGATAGACAGGGGCAGGTGAACTGAAGGGAAGCCACCCCTCCTTTAAAGGTACAAGAGCACACCAAGCACCCAGCATGTAGCACAATGGCTGCAAAGGTGTTGGTGCACTGATGGACCAATATAAACACCACAGGTGAAGCATAACATGTCCACTGCCCCCATCTATAGCTGGCCATAACAGTAAGTAGCATTGAAAGGCTAAAGCAGATAACAAATGTGTGCCTAGCCAGTGTTTTTGTGTGTGCTGTGTGAGGTGCTTTTTAGTGTCAGGTCACCTGTGGACAGGTGACAAGTGCACCCGTTGGAAACAGGGGTGCACCACAAGGTAGTGAACCCGATAGCAGACTGCTGCGGATGGACAGGAAACGTGAGCCCAAGATTCCCCAGGGCGCGGGTTCTAATGTCCAGCAGGTGTTCACCAAAACCTCTGGTGGTGAGGATGGCCTTCGCTGCAACTGAACCCAGGTCGTGGCCCCCGGAGTCCCCCAGGTCACGCTCCGTAGGGAGAGAGGAGAAGCAGCCACTGAGGACACAAGGGATAGTGATGGGTAAGCCGAGGTCGGGGCAACAGGTAGACGAGTGTAACCAAGGGACAGGCCAAAGGTCAGGGTCACAGGCAAACAGGAGTAGTCAGAGACGAGTCAAAATCGGTACACAGAAAGGTAAATGTAGCACACTGCAGACAGGAACACAAGCTAACAAAGTTGAACAGCAAAGCAGACCTGCAGTGCACTAGTAAATATAGACTTTCTGGGATGGCCTGGGGTGGAGCCATACAGGGAGGAGAGCTGATAAAAAGCAGCCAGAAAGAGAGTCAGGCCTCTAATGGACACATGGAGGAGAAGGTAAGCTGCCAGACATTATTGCATGTCCATGACATTTAGCAAGGGATGTGATGGGTTTAATTCCCTGATTAGCAGGGAAAGAAAATCCACCACTCCCCCTCTGTCAGGGTGGAGGTCTGCCTTGTTTACATAGATCTCCGCGCCCAGCCTCTTTTTCAGACGATAGGCAGGTGGCGGCGAACATCCATTGGCCAGGACCCCCTGATCAGGTTCTGCTGTGACTAATCACAATAGTAGCGGCACACACGCCCCCTAGGTGGAAGTCCGGGACAGTGTTGCCAACCTACCAGATTGAAATTTACTGACACAACACCCATAAATTTACTGGCACAGCTAAGTTTTTACTGGCAGGTCCAAAAGTAAAAAAACTGCAGTTTTAAGTGCAAATTCCAGTATTTAGGCTACAAACAAGTACAATATGCAATTAGCAATGTGATTTAAGGTAGATATTAAGGCAAAAAGCATATATATGTTTTTTTTCCTGATATAGTAAGTAGCTAAGGGACAGGACTCAGGAGGTCAATACATTAGAATGGGCGATGCACTCATGAAATTGACTCTCACAGTGATACTGACAGCACTGTGCAGCAGCACAGATGACACGTCCCCTCCTGAGTCACAGTGACAGTCTCTCTCCATGCCAGGTGGTGCCTTCAGTCCCCTCCAGTTCAAACAGCACTGACAGTCCCACTCCTGGCTTGCCTTACTCCCATTTTGCAGACCCACACACGTGGCTCTGGCCGCTCGGCTTGGCTCCCTTGCACCATGACATCACATGACACGATCAGACACCGCCTCCACCAGACCCGTCCCCCCCACCAGCACCGGCCCAAACACGCTGTAGCAGGCACTTAGATGGTCTCAGCTGGCTCCAGACCCGAGCTGCATATGCGCAGTTCCGAGCCGAGCGTCTCAGCCATATTTTTTACTGGCAACCTTTTCCTCTTACTGGCATTTACTGGCAGCAGAAAAGTGCCCATTTTTTACTGGCTGCCAGTAAAAATAGGTTGGCAACACTGGTCCGGGATCACGTGTATAATATATATATATATATATATATATATATATATATATATATATATATATATATATATATATATATAGAGAGAGAGAGAGAGAGCTTTTTTCAGGGGGAACCTCTGGCTCAGACCTCTTGGGGGGGCCTGCTGACCACAATCACTTGTAAACACAGAAGTCCAGTTTCTGTGTTTACAAGTGACAGCTCTGCAATCTGTGTGTAACCTCCCTGAACTCTGAATGTAATGAAATCATGGTATTTAATGCCCATTTAAGACCCTCCAACTGATCATGAAATTTGACTGACCACACCCAATATTTGATGCAATTCGGAGGGTGTGTGTAGGGGAGGGTTTTTTTTTGGGGGGGGGGGGGTCGTGGTTGAGTTCCAGTTCCAAAAAAAAAGTGTGTGTGTGTGTGTGTGTGTGTGTGTGTGTGTGTGTGTGTGTGTGTGTGTGTGTATATATATATATATATATATATATATATATATATATATATATATATATATATATATATATATATATATATATATATATATATATATATATATATATATATATATATATATATATATATATATATATATAATCATTTTTTTTTTATATTTATTTATACAGGGCTTTTTTTCTCAAACAATAGGTGCTGGAACTTAAAGCGGTTCTCCCACGCAAAAACTTTTTTTTTTTAAAGGGCTATTTAAATTGCTAATGCCAGTTATTCTTTAAACTCACGTTTTTTTTTTTTTCGCGCCCGCTCCGCTGCCATTCGGTGCGAAATATGTAGTTATATTCCCCGTATAAGCCCACAAGCAGGCACTTCCTGGTTCGTGTGGATGCTGATGTCCCAGCATAATAATCTGTAGCTTGCATAAGAAATCCCGCGATATTTGATATCACGGCTGCAAAGTGAAGACAGGGAGCTATGCAGAGAAGCTCCCAGAGTACACTGCTTCAAACGGGAAGTGTCGGGATGCCCGTATTATTCCCGCAACGTTACAGACCGGAAGCCTCATCAATATTACAGGTACTGTACAGATTTAGAAAATGAAAACATCGGTTTTTAGCGTTTTTGATCGAGAAAATGTAATAGAGGCAATGTTGTAATTAGGGTGGAGAACCGCTTTAACCACGGCCCCACAAAACCCCTCCCCTACACACACCCTCCAAATCACATCAAATAGTGGGTGTGTTCAGTCAAATTTCACGAAAACAGTAGGAGGGTCTTAAAGGGGCATTAAATTCCAGGATTGCATTACATACAGAGCGCAGAGTTCAGGGGGGTTTCACACAGAGTGCAGAGCTGTCACTTCTAAACACAGAAACCAGACTTCTGTGTTTACAAGTGATTGTGGTGAGAAGGCACCAAAGAGTCTGAGCCAGAGGTGGTGGAACTGATATATAACACACACATATATATACACACGTGGTACAGAACAGCCGCCCTGTAGAAGTATATCTGCAATAGGGTGGTTGTTAAGTGGTTAAATATGATCATTATTTTATTGTACATAAAACAAATTAAATGTCATTTATTTAGGGCTTACATCTACTTGAACAAAATAAAATTACCATATTAATCAATGCCTGAAGAGAGCACAAGTGGCGCGTTGTGCTTCTCATAATATGATCTCATTCTGTAGGAGTTGGTTCTTAGTAACTTGCCAAGATTTGCTGAAATGTTCCCTCTGTGTCCCCTCGAAGAGCTTTTGTACTGTGCAGAGAACGCTCAGATGGGGACACCCGTAAGTCGCTTTCAGACTGCCAAAAGCACCGTGAACCCAACAACCTACAGCTTAGCCCACAATCCCCCCAGATTGAAAGGTCTCAGGCTCCTCACAGACCTGGCACGGAACACTTTGTATCACATGGCCGAGAACATATGATGCACCATGCGGAGATATTAATCAGCATTGGTTTATCAGATGCCGACCATTCGCTAATAAATTGCCCCTGAGACAGAATACGCATTCGTCATTGCCGTAGACACGTCAAAGATAACGCACAATCCGCTTCTGAAATGAACCTTTCGAGTGAAAAAAAGAACACGATGTGCAAGACTACTTGTGCAGCTAAGATGTTCGAATTCGCTGGCACTCTAAATCCCTTATCTACAGGTTTAGATAAAGTATTGATCGTCTTGCCGATCCCTGTTTATAGAACCCAGACACAGATCGATCCATAGAGCGTGCAAGTACTTAGAGAAGAAATCCCCAAGCCTGAAACAATGGCCTACAAGTTCAAAGAAGCCTGGAAATCGATGAATATTATGCAGCCTGTTAACAAAGTACTCCATTCCAAAGCTTTGAAGACCCTCAAGTTTACAAAGCTTAGCAGTGTCAAGAAGTTATATATAAAAAAGAGAAATTACTCTAAAAAAGCGGCTAGCATAAATTACTGGTGTGATGGAAGTACTAAAATGAATATTTTTGTGTTATGATTACTTTCCTCCTGAGCTACTCAAATGTTGCATATGTATGTGTGAAAATATGTTACAATGCTGTTAGTTTCCTTAACCACTTAAGCCCCGGACCAATATGCTGCTAAATGACCCAAGGGGTTTTTACAATTCGGCACTGCGTCGCTTTAACAGACAATTGCGCGGTCGTGCGACGTGGCTCCCAAACAAAATTGGCGTCCTTTTTTCCCCCACAAATAGAGCTTTCTTTTGGTGGTATTTGATCACCTCTGCGGTTTTTATTTTTTGCGCTATAAACAAAAATAGAGCGTAAATTTTGAAAAAAAATGCAATATTTTTTACTTTTTGCTATAATAAATATCCCCCAAAAACATATACAACATTTTTTTTCCCTCAGTTTAGGCTGATACGTATTCTTCTACCTATTTTTGGTAAAAAATAAAAAAAAAAAAAAAAAAATCGCAATAAGCGTTTATCGGTTGGTTTGCGCAAAATTTATAGCGTTTACCAAATAAGGGATAGTTTTATTTATTTTTATTTTTTTACTACTAATGGCGTAGATCAGTGATTTTTTTCGTGACTGCGACATTATGGCGGACACTTCGGACAATTTTGACACATTTTTGGGACCATTGTCATTTTCACAGCAAAAAATGCATTTAAATTGCATTGTTTATTGTGAAAATGACAGTTGCAGTTTGGGAGTTAACCACAAGGGGGCGCTGTAGGAGTTAGGGTTCACCTAGTGTGTGTTTACAACTGTAGGGGGGTGTGGCTGTAGGTCTGATGTCATCGATCGAGTCTCCCAATAAAAGGGATCACTCAATCGATGCAGCCGCCACAGTGAAGCACGGGGAAGCCGTGTTTACATACGGCTCTCCCCGTTCTTCAGCTCCAGGGAGCGATCGCGATGGGGCGGCTATAAACGAATAGCCGCGCCGTCGTCCCAGATCGCTCCACGCGGGAATCCGACCGCCGCATGTAGCGGGGGGGGGGGTCCCGATCGGACCCCCGACCCACGTCTAGGCAGGGACGTACAGGTACGCTAATGTGCCTGTACGTGCCATTCTGCCGACGTACATTTACATGCGGCGGTCTGGAAGTGGTTAAAAGACATTATAGGGTTAAAATCTCAGCCAGGATTTAAGAGTGAAAACAGATGTCTTCAAACCCCTCCTAAACAGCTGTCATCCCTCCTCCCTCTTCACTCCAAAGCCCTCTCCACCGAAGAAACAAAGATGGCCCCCAAAGACTTTGAAACATGTACCACGATGCCAGGAACAGACGTAAAAGGGGCGTGTAATAAAGAACTATATATGGACTAAGCCAATGAAATGTGTTCACATGTATGATGTCATGTTGTTAAGAGCCGCACAGGCTCCACCCAGTCTCTATGGCTGGACACAGAAGGAAGCGAGCAGTTTGTTTCTAAGCTCTCTGCATGCTTTCATGATTTGGGTCAAACGGCAGAAATGGGTTTTGCGCTGAGAATTGTGTCAGGGGTCTCATCTTTATTACTGGTAACAATATAAAAAAAGGGAACGTATTCAGCGCTGAAAGTCATAAGTGTTCACAAACACCAGTATAAAAAAACGGCAGATAAATAGAAATGATGCCGATCGGGATTCCAACACACGATCGGTGGAAAAAAGTCCTGCCAGGAATCCCCGGGGGGGAAAACCGAGAACCTGCTCGGTCACTTTCCCCGTCGGGAAAACTGCGGTGAGAGCTTTGGCCGGGAGTCCCGGGCGTGTGTATGCTCCACCGCAGTGTTTCCTGCAGGGAAACTGCCGGGAAAAAAGACAGACGGGAATCGCGGCAGGAAAAAAGAGAACGTGTTCTTATTTTTCCTGCCGCGATTCCCGGCGGCTTTCCTGCCCATGGAGCATACACACGGACAATTTTTTCCGGCCAAAAGCTGTCATGCCAGTTTTTCCGATTGGAAAACTGGTCGCGTGTACGAGGTATGAAAGTCCATGGATCCAAGGGGACACCCAAGGTGTAGGGGTGCAACGGATCACAGTTGATCCGTGATCCGAACGGGTCACCCCCCTTCGGATCGGAACACACTGTGATCCGCGGATTGCCGCGGCTCCGGAGCTAGGCCGAAGACGCGGCCTTTCCTAATGTTATGTCCGCGGCTCCGGAGCTAGGCCGAAGCCGCGGCCTTTTCCTAACGTTATGGCCGCAGCTTCGGCCTACTTCCGGAGCCGCGGCCATAACGCTAGGAAAGGCCGCGGCTTCGGCCTAGCTCCGGAGCCGCAGGAATAACATTAGTAAAGGCCGCGGCTTCGGCCTAGCTCTGGAGCCGCGGCCATCTTGGTACACCTGGCGGCGGCCCTCCTCGGTTTACACCCACAGAGGAGGAGCCCTTTCTCGTGGGGAAGAAGCACACGCTGGGAGTGTCTGTACTGCCCAAGGGGGGTCTCTTGCCCCGAGAGGAGGGGGGGTGTTTGCACCGAGGGGGTACTATAGTTGGTGGGGGGGAGGTGGACAGTGGGGGGGAGATGTGTATATTACAGTGGGGGGGGGGAGAGATGTGTATATTACAGTGGGGGAGAATTTTTTTTTTATTTGCCGATCCGAAAAATGATCCGATCCGTGACTCCTGATCAGAGGAAAGATCCGAACCGTGAATTTTTTGATCCGTTGCACCCCTACCAAGGTGTATAGACTACAGGTGATCTGAGAGTCCTCCACCGACACACCGGGCCTCTTACCACACGGTATGGACCACTAGATTATAGGTGGTCATACAAGCATTCCAATACTCCTCTGGCTTGTCTCCACTCATCAATGATGACTCACAAATGGATCCTGTTAACCCCTCTGAGATAGTATCTCCACAGGTCACATGTATCAAAATGAGAACAGACAACTCCTTATGGTGCAGTACATCAAAAAATTTAAAGGCTGTATTGTAGATAAATCCAGAATACTCACATTTAGAATCATGAAAACAAAAAAACTGATGGTTTCCAAGCTACAAGGTGGTCGCGGTCGGCGCGTGCCGCGACGTGAAGTATCGTAACCAGGCTCCACCCTATGCGTTTCGTCCAATCAGAACGCCGTTGAGGAAGAAGTTGAGGAAAGAGGAAAAATAGCATTGGGCCTTATCGGTTTTGCTGTCTTAAAGGATTGATGTTGATGTACAGTGCCTTGAAATAGTATTCATACCACTTTTCCACATTTTGTTATGTTACAACAAAAAATGCTAATGTATTTTATTAGGTTTTTATGTGATAGACCAACACAAAGTGGCACATAATCGTGAAATGGAAGGTAAAACGATAAATGGTTTTGAATTTTCTTTACAAATAAAAATGTGAAAAGTGTGGGGGGGCATTTGTATTCAGCCCCCTTTACTCTGATACCCCTAACTAATATCTAGTGGAACCAATTGCCTTCACAAGTCACCTGATTAGTAAAGAGCCCACCTGTGTGTAATTTAATCTCAGTATAAATATAGCTGTGCTTTGAAGCCCTCAGAGGTTTGTTAGAGAACCTTAGTTAACAACAGCATCATGAAGGCCAAGGAACACACCAGACAGGTCAGGGATAGTTGTGGAGAAATATAAAGCAGGGTTAGGATATAAAAAAATTATCCCAAGCTTTGAACATCTCAGGGAGCTCTGTTCAATCCATCATCCAAAAATGGAAAGAGTATGGCACAACTGCAAACCTACCAAGACAGGGGCGTCCACCTAAACTGACCGTGCCGGTGTAAGGAGAGCATTCATCAGAGAAGCAGCCAAGAGGCCCATGGTAACTCTGGAGGAGCTGCAGAGATCCACAGCTCAGGGGGGAGAATCTGTCCACAGGACAACTATTAGTCGTCTCTCCACAAATCTGCCCTTTATGGAAGAGTGACGAGAAGAAAGACATTGGTGAGAGAAAGACATAAGAAGTCCTGTTTGCAGTTTGTGAGAAGCCATGTGGGGGACACAGCAAACATGTGGAAGAAGGTGCTCTGGTCACATGAGAACAAAATAAACGTTTTAACCTAAAAGCAAAACGCTATGTGTGGCAGAAAACTAACACTGCACATCACCCTGAACACACCATCCCCACCGTGAAACATGGTGGTGGCAGCATCGTGTTGTTGGGGATGTTTTTCTTCAGCAGGGACAGGGAAGCTGGTCAGAGTTGAAAATTGCTGTTCACAGACGCTCTCCATCCAATCTGACAGAGCTTGAGGTATTTTGCAAAGAAGAATGGGCAAACATTTCCCTCTCTAGATGTGCAAAGCTGGTAGAGACATACAAGACGAAAAGCAGTGCCAATCTGAGTGTAGTAGTACTTTTTGTCTTTTATGTTCCTATTACCAGAGTAACTTTTGCTCTTCAGCTAGATGCCTTTCCAGTGTGGATCCCCAGAATGTCACTATCCTTGAGGGTTTTACCCAGGATACATGGACTTTTCACCTTGGACTATATACAAAACTTTTAAACTCCTTTGTCATGGTCTACATGATTTTTTAATTATTAATTTCTAATGTTTTAACCGTTAAATACCGTCCCCTTACCACTTTTCCTACCCATCATTGATACAATACATCTAATATTGCAGGGCTCGACAAATCCCGGTCGCCAGGTCGCCATGGCGACTAGAAATAGTGTCCTGGCGACTTGGCTTGAAAGGTGGGCAAAAAACAAAAAAAAAAAAATTTTTATTTTATTTTTTTGTGAGCTGGCGCAATCTGGTGGTGAGCCGTTGGTATTACAAGTTAAGCATTACAAGTTAAACAGCAATTCTAATGTCATTTTTCACTATTTTTCAATGCCATATTCTTCCCTCTAATTAGAACCCCCAAACATTATATATATTTGTTATCCTAACACCCTAGAGAATAAAATGGCGATCGTTGCAATACTTTCTGTCACGCCGTATTTGCGCACCGGTCTTACAAGCGCACTTTTTTGGGAAAAAATTACACTTTTTTTAATTAAAAAATAAGACAACAGTAAAGTTATCCCTATTTTTTTTTTATATTATGAAAGATAATGTTACGCCAAGTAAATTCATACCCAACATGTCACGCTTCAAAATTGCGTCCGCTCGTGGAATGCCGACAAACTTTTACCCTTTAAAATCTTCATAGGCGACGTTTAAAAAAATCTACAGGTTGCATGTTTTGAGTTACAGAGGGGGGCTCTACCAATCGCGGCGATACCTCACATTGAACACCGTTTACATATGCGGGCGCTGCTCACGTATGTGTTCGCTTCTGCGCGCAAGCTCATCGGGACAGGGTGCGTTTTCTGGCTCCTAACTTTTTTAGCTGGCTCCTAGATTCCAAGCAAATTTGTCAAACCCTGTAACTATTGAGTATGGTCAAAGGGCCAATTTACCCTCACCACTATCGCCGCCTACACCTGGGACTGCCTTGGCGCGCCAAATATTGTTGTAAAGCTGGTAGAGACATCCCCAAAAAGACTTGCAGCTGTAATTGCAGAGAAAGGCCGTTCTACAAAGTATTGACTCCGGGGGGCGCCATACAAATGTACCCCCCACATATTTATTTGTAAAAAAAAAAAAGTTGAAAACCATTTATCATTTTCCTTCCACTTCACAATTATGTGTCACTTTGTGTTGGTCTATTACATAAAATCCCAATAAAATACATTTACGTTTTTGGTTGTAACATGACAAAATGTGGAAAATGTCAAGGGGTATGAATACGTTTTCAAGGCACTGTAGGTGATCTGGTTCCCGAGCTGGCACCTTCTACACACCGGATGATCTCCTTGATCGCCTTGGTTTATAGCGTAATGCAACAGAAATAGAAACTGAAGAACCACGCCACTGCTAAGTGGTCAAGGTATGACTTTCTTTCAATAAAAGTCAGGGGGGGGGCACTCAAAAGAGTATCCAATGCGTTTCAGGGGCCCAAAAAGAACTGTCAAACCAGCTGCTGTCACTGCCTGTGCTTGTAATCACAATGGGAGAAATAACATTAAAGTGGTTGTAAAGGCTAAAAGGTTCCAGTCTCTGCATTAAGGTAAAAACCTTTTAGGTGCAGCTCCCCCTCCTACTAAAATCTTGATCTGGCGCTGTGCCCAAGAGCATCTCCATCGCCACTGGACTCAGTGAGAGGCTCCTGCTGTGTGCCAATCACATCTAGTGATGAGTGAGTGTGGGGCGGGGCTCGAGCCGCACTGTATGCGTCAATAGATGTACACAGTGTGGCTCGGGATCAAGCCCGTACAAGTGCACCCCTAGGAAGGGGCTTGCTAGGGGGTACTCAGCAAGGGAGGATGATGAAGGGGGCATTTTATGACTAATGAAACATGCTGGATACTTTTTGGATTGTCCCCCTGACTTGTATTTGAAGTTGTATTTAGGCCTCGCAGCAGTGGTGTGGCCAGGGAATTATGGGGCCCCTTACACAGCTTCAGGCATGGCCCTCCCCCCCCGGAGCAGAGAACCAGGGGGGGGGGGTGCTGCTGCCTGAAATTAAGAAGCAGGGTGGGCTGCCACGCGAACTGAGAAGCAGGTGGGGGGGGCGGCTTTACAAAAAAAAGTAAATAAAATTATATATAAAATAAGGGGGGGTAGCCATCTGGGCCCTTTAATAAAAAGAAAAAAAAGAAATAAAAAAAAATATATATATATATATATATTTTTTTTTTAAAAAGGGGGGTTGCCATCTGGGGCCCTCTGGGCCCTTTAATTTATATATATATATATATATATATATATATATATATATATATATATATATATATATATATATATATAATCTATATAAATAAAAAATAAATGAAATAAAAAAATATATTAAAAAAAAGGGGGGGATTGTCATCTGGGGCCTTGGGGATCTCCGGGCCCCTGGAGACCTCCGGACCTCTAAAAAAAATATATTTGGCCCTTTAATAAAAAATAAAATAAAAAAAGGGGGGGTTGCCACCTGGGGCCCTTACAGGTGTACTGCCTGTACCCCCCTGATGGCGGCCCTGGGTGTGGCGCTTTCAATTTCCATTTCCATTTCTGTAACATTACATTCACTATATGTGTCTCTTGGTGATATCAGGGCCTCTACATCAAGTGGGGTTGACCAATCCTGCACTATTGTGCTCTATAGTGGTATGGTTCCCATTGAGGGACATGTTATCCGACACGATCGGAAGTGTCAGATTGTGGCTACTCCTCAAGCCTTTATATTTCAGCTGATCGTTTATTGGCTGCTCCTGGAGATACAGTAACTATCATCTAACAATTCTTGGGTTGGAAAGCCATATTATTATGATTATTAATATACAGGATTTATATAGCGCCAACCGTTTGCACGTCACTTTAAACATGAGGGCAGACAGTACAGTCACAATACAGGAGGAATCAGAGGGCCGTGCCCGTTAGAACTTACAATCTAGGAGGAAGGGTCAAGTGATACAAAAGGTAATAACTGTGGGGGATGGGCTGATGGAGAAAATGAGACTACAGTTGTTAGGTGGAGGCAGGATAGGATTCTCTGTGGAAAAGTACAGGACAGGCAAAACAAACAATTGCTTGGGGCCCTGAGCTGGCCTGGGGCCCCCAACTTCCCCTTCCCAGGCTGTAGCGTGGCCGAGCTCCTCTTCCTTCCTCCTGGAGACCTGTCAGTCTGGCAGGGTACCGCGCGTGGTACAGGAGATTCAGTTTCCTGTTCCCGGCCGGACTGACAGGAAGTGCACACTGAGTGCTCACTTCCTTTCAGTCCGACCAGGAACACAGGAAACTGAATCTCCTGTACCACGCGGTACCCGGCCCGGGCACTATCTGTTAGGGGACTGGGGACCCATAATGATAGAACACCAGACTGACAGGAGGAAGAGGAGCTCGGCCACGCTACAGCGGCAGCCTACAGGAAAGAAGGGGAGGTGAGAATAGAAAAACATAGGGACTAGGGAGGGGGGGGGGGGAGGAGTAAGAACATGGGTGTAGCGCTAACGTAGGCTTTGGGTGCGGGGGAAGGGGGGTGCTTGGGGGCCCCCCCAACGGCCCTGTTGGAGACAGTCAGGGGTAGATGGGAGAGGCTTGGGAGCAGTCCTAGAGGAGAATGGGAGGAGGTGATGAGGGAGCGAGAGAGCAGGAGGTCTTGGGAGGAACGAAAAGGACGATTTGGTTGGTATTTAGAGACCAGGTTGGTGATGTAGCTGGGAACTGAGTTGTGGAAGGCTTTGTAAGTTGTTAGTATTTTGAACTCAATTTGTTGGGTGAGCGGGAGCCAATGGAGGGATTGGCAGAGAGGGGTGGAGGGCACTGAGTGGTTGGTAAGGTGGATGATTCTGACAGCAGCATTCATGATAGACTGAAGGGGGGATAGTGTATGTAAAGGTAATCCAATGAAGAGGGAGCAGGGGCAGACTGACCATTCGGGAACTCGGGCACTGCCCGAGGGCCCCATGCCACCGAGGGGCCCCATCAGGGTTGCCAACCTCAGTAAAACCAGGGACAGTATGTAAAAATCTGTGTTTTTTTACATCTGTCCCTGAAATGTCCCTTACCGACATCCTTTTGGTCTAAAAATCCCAAGATTATAGCTGCCCCGCCTCTTCAGTACCTTTTCAGTGTGTGTGTGTATACTGTATGTGTATACGGTGTTTATGTATACTGTGCCTCCTATTGCCGGGGGGAGCCTAATCTCCTATTGCCCGGGGGCCCCATGAATTTTCAGTCCGCCCCTGGGAGGGAGTTGCAGTTGTTGAGGCGAGAGATGACCAGGTAGTGAATTACGAGCTCTGTGGTGTCATTGGTTGGGAGAGGGGCGTATTTTGGAGATGTTACATATAAAATTGTTCATAAACATATGCAGTATATGGAGGGTAATAAAGAGGATTAATGTGCAGTGACACATGGCAGCCAATCAATGTATCATTAAGAATTGCCGCATTGTTTCGTGAAATACTTTTTTTTTAACCTGTTTTCTTATTTTGCTACATCTCAGTGCTGCTGATATCCTACAGCAGTGATGGCGAACCTCGGCACCCCAGATGTTTTGGAACTACATTTCCCATGATGCTCATGCACTCTGCAGTGTAGTTGAGCATCATGGGAAATGTAGTTCCAAAACATCTGGGGTGTCAAGGTTCGCTATCACTGTCCTACAGTCTCTTTGCAGCCACTTCCTATATACAGCACTGGCGGCATAGCATAGCATAGCCGCCGACTGTATCACTCGGCCCCGACCCCCGGTGCGCCGCGTCATTGGATGTGATTGACAGCAGCGCAAGCCCTATCAATCTCCAATGGCGAGCCGCCTTAAGAAGGGGGAAACCATTGCGGGAACGACCCCTATGGAGTTTTGTGGATTAGGTAAGTAAAACGGGGGGCTGGGGGGGCCCCGAGAGTGCAAGGTCTTTTTGCATAGGATGCATTAAGGTGAAAAAACTACGAAGCTTTACAACCCCTTTAATAGAGTCAGGTAAGAGTATTATATGGACTGACATGGGTAAGTGCACTTTGCGCCTTGTCTTATTAACTACATGCCGACCAGCCGCCGCAGTTATACGGTGGCAGTTCGGCTCCCCTGCGCGAGAGCCAGTAGCTTTACATCGGCTCTCGAAGTGGCCAGTAGGGGCGCGTGCACGCGCCCCCCGCTCATCCCCGACTCCTGTTCGCGTGCCCCGTGGGCGCGATCGCCGGCGGGCACCCGCGATTGCTCGTTACAGAGCGAGAACCGGGAGCTATGTGTGTAAACACATAACTCCCGGTCCTGTCAGGGGAGAAATGCTGATCTTCTGTTCATACAATGTATGAACAGTGATCAGTCATTTCACCTAGTGAGGCCACGCCCCCTACAGTAAGAACACACCCAGGGAACATACTTAACCCCTTCCCCGCTCCCTAGTGTTAACCCCTTCCCTGCCAGTGGCATTTTTATAGTAATCCAATGCATTTTTATAGCACTGATCGCTATAAAAACGCCAATGGTCCCAAAAATGTGTCAAAAGTGTCCGCCATAATGTCGCAGTACCGAAAAAAAAAAAAAAAAGAAGAAAAAAAAAAAAAAAAAAGCTGATCGCCGCCATTACTAGTAAAAACAAAATATATGAATAAAAATGTCATAAAACTACCCCTTATTTTTTAAATGCTATAACTTTTGCGCAAACCAATCAATAAACGCTTATTGCGATTTTTTTTTTTTTACAAAAAATATGTAGAAGAATACGTATCGGCCTAAACTGAGGAAAAAAATCTTTTTTTTATATATATTTTTGGGGGATATTTATTATAGTAAAAAAACATTCAAAATATTCATTGTTGCTCTATTTTTGTTTATAGCGCAAAAAATAAAAACCGCAGAGGTGATCAAATACCACCAAAAGAAAGCTCTATTTGTGGGAAAAAAAGGACGCCAATTTTGTTTGAGACCCACGTCGCACGACCGCGCAATTGTCAGTTAAAGCGACGCAGTGCCGAATCACAAAAAGTGGCCTGGTCTTTGACCAGCAATATGGTCTGGGCATAGGTGTGCCCAGGCACACCCTAATCACTCTGTGCAGCACAGATTCCCCCTACTGCCCTGGCTCCCATTTTTCCCCCCACAGCGCTGCCAGCTTCCCTCCTCTCCTATCGGCTGTTGCTGCTGGGATTTTTTAGGAGTGGGGAAGGGGTCAGTAAATATGTAATTTACCGGCCCCTTCCCTTTCTGAATGAACATCGTGAGTGATCGGTAGTGTGTGTTTGGGCTTTGGGGTGCACACCCTAATGCAATAGGCTGCGCACACCTATGGGTCCGGGGGTTAAGTGGTTAATAGAGTCAGGTAAGAGTATTATATGGACTGACACAAAGTGCACTTTGCGCCTTGTCTTATTAATTATACCAAACAATTAAAATGACAGTAGAATAATTAGCAAAAAGGTAGAAGGCCTAATGGTCAAATATAAGGGTTTACCTATTGTAGAGACGACGGTGCCAACAAAGTAGAATGCCCCAGTGAAGTCCCACCTGGGTCTGATGGCATCCACCCGAATGCCAGCCACGTTGGCCTCCTCGTAGTCCCGCAGAAAGTTGCGCAAGTCGCTTTTGCTGAGGTTGTACTTCTGGGTAAAGTTGTCAAACTTCAACTGCCACCTCTCCTTGGCCTCTCGCTCCTTAGGCTGCTCAATGGCCGAGAAAACCGCCGCGCCACAAAGCAGGTAAACGATAATAAGAATGGCCAACAAGACAAATCGACCATTGTCTTCATTCAGGTGACCAAATATGCAGCAACAGCAGCCACCTCGACAAGCCATCCTCTGCCCCTATGGCAGCCAGGAGCAGGACACCCAACCCAAGGTGCTAGGCTACTTACATCTCCACGTGGGCTCATGAGGGACCCAGATCAGTTTTAGACGTAGATCTACGTTGATGGTACTTCTGGAAGCCATTTTACCCAGATATAAATGGTAGCATTACAAAAACCTTAAAAAAAAAGCTGATAATTTCCTTAGGCCTGTAGAGTCTGCAACCTGCTATGGAAATGGCCATCAGCCTGTTCTGACCCAATGTGCCCCCAGCAGTAGAAGAAGATCCTTTGTTGGGTAGATAAGACCATGATCTAGGTTCTTGTTGGCAAAGAAGCTTAGCCCAGCTCCATGGTGAATTTGTCGCCATGCACCAGGACACAGAGGGCAATCAGGCTACCATACCAAGTTTTATAAGGTGAGGAACATCTGCCAATGTGGTGGCCACCAGGTGAGGAGATTGGCTAGCCAAGACTTTCATCTCTAGACAGTTCATACTAACAATAA
>NC_053501.1:8769939-8864939 GCF_905171775.1 Rana temporaria | reverse complement strand
AGCTGTGCCATTCTGTCGACGTATATGTGCAGGAGGCGGTCCTTAAGTGGTTAAAGGGGTTGTAAAGCTTCTTTTTTTTTTTTTTTTAAATAACAAACATGTCATACTTACCTCCGCTGTGCAGTTCGTTTTGCACAGAGTGGCCCCGATCCACGTCTTCTGGGGTCCCACGGCAGCTGTCTCGGATCCTCCTCGCATCAGCTAACCCCCTGTTTTGGGAAGCGATCTCCCATGGGGGGTTAGCTTGCGAGTCGGGACACTCTCTACGTTGCAGATAGAGAAAGGAGCTGTGTGTTAGTGGGCGTCCTGACTCTCCTGTAGTCCAAGGGAGGGGGTCGAGCACAACACTCCACACCAGGGAGAAAGCCTTGCATTACTGTGTGGAGTTACAGACAGAACAGGAAGTGAGGATTTCTCAGAAGAAATAAGGACATTTAAAAGCAAAATGGAAGGATTAGGTAAGTGAAGGAGGACTGCACTAAGGGAAAGGAAGATATTTGGGGAAAAAAATGTACCTTTACAACCAGTGCCGATCCTGACCTCCCAGAAGCTGGATGAGGGGCCAAAAATGACTTCTCACCAGGCGGGGCCTCTAGTAATTTGGGGGGCCCTCCGCAGCTTTGCGGGGCCCTAAGCGCCTTGCATAGTGAGCCTATAGGGCGGATCGGCCCTGTTTACAACCCCTTTAAACCTGGCATGGTTATTGCCAGAAGGGCTGGTCTGAGTATTTGAAAAGCTGCTGATCTACTGGGATTTTCACCCTCAACCATCTCTCGGATTTACAGAGAATGATGGGGAAAAGAGAAAATATCCAGTGAGCGGCAGTTGTGTGAAGGAAAATGCCTTGTTGATGTCAGAGGAGAATGGGCAGACTGGTTGGAGATGATAGAAAAACAACAGTAACTCTAATAACCACTCCTTACACCCAAGGTATGCAAAATACCATCTCTGAATGCACAACACATTGAACCTTGAAGCAGATGGGCTACAGCAGAAGAAGACCACACCGGGTGCCACTCCTGTCAGCTAAGAACAGGAAACTGAGGCTACAATTGGCACAGGATCACCAAAACTGGACAATAGAAGATTGGAAAAAGTTGCCTGGTCTGATGAGTCTGGATTTCAGCTGCGACATTCAGATAGTGGGGTCAGAATTTGGCGCATGGATCCATCCTGCCTTGTATCACCGGTTCAGGCTGGTGGTGGGGGTGTAATGGTGTGGGGGGTATTTTCTTGGCGCATTTTGGGCCCCTTAGTACCAATTGAGCATTGTTTAATCACCACGGCCTACCTGAGTATTGTTGGTGACCATGTCCATCCCTTTATGACTACAGTGTCCCCATCTTCTGATGGCTCCTCCCAGCAGGATAATGTCACCATGTCACAAAGATCCGATCATCTCACCACTGGACAATGAGGTCCCTGTCCTCCAATCATCTCACCACTGGACAATGAGGTCCCTGTACTCCAATCATCTCACCACTGAACAATGAGGTCCCTGTCCTCCAATCATCTCACCACTGGACAATGAGGTCCCTGTCCTCCAATCATCTCACCACTGGACAATGAGGTCACTGTCCTCCAATCATCTCACCACTGGACAATGAGGTCACTGTCCTCCAATCATCTCACCACTGGACAATGGGGTCACTGTCCTCCAATCATCTCACCACTGGACAATGAGGTCACTGTCCTCCAATCATCTCACCACTGGACAATGAGGTCACTGTCCTCCAATCATCTCACCACTGGACAATGAGGTCACTGTCCTCCAATCATCTCACCACTGGACAAAGAGGTCACTGTCCTCCAATCATCTCACCACTGGACAATGAGGTCACTGTCCTCCAATCATCTCACCACTGGACAATGAGGTCACTGGACTCCAATCATCTCACCACTGGACAATGAGGTCCCTGTACCCCAATCATCTCACCACTGGACAATGAGGTCCCTGTACCCCAATCATCTCACCACTGGACAATGAGGTCACTGTCCTCCAATCATCTCACCACTGGACAATGAGGTCACTGTCCTCCAATCATCTCACCACTGGACAATGAGGTCACTGTCCTCCAATCATCTCACCACTGGACAATGAGGTCACTGTCCTCCAATCATCTCACCACTGGACAATGAGGTCACTGGCCTCCAATCATCTCACCACTGGACAATGAGGTCACTGTACCCCAATCATCTCAACCACTGGACAACGAGGTCACTGTACTCCAATCATCTCACCACTGGACAATGAGGTCCCTGTCCTCCAATCATCTCACCACTGGACAATGAGGTCACTGTCCTCCAATCATCTCACCACTGGACAATGAGGTCACTGTCCTCCAATCATCTCACCACTGGACAATGAGGTCACTGGACTCCAATCATCTCACCACTGGACAATGAGGTCCCTGTACCCCAATCATCTCACCACTGGACAATGAGGTCCCTGTACCCCAATCATCTCACCACTGGACAATGAGGTCACTGTCCTCCAATCATCTCACCACTGGACAATGAGGTCACTGTCCTCCAATCATCTCACCACTGGACAATGAGGTCACTGTCCTCCAATCATCTCACCACTGGACAATGAGGTCACTGTCCTCCAATCATCTCACCACTGGACAATGAGGTCACTGGCCTCCAATCATCTCACCACTTGACAATGAGGTCACTGTACCCCAATCATCTCAACCACTGGACAACGAGGTCACTGTACTCCAATCATCTCACCACTGGACAATGAGGTCCCTGTCCTCCAATCATCTCACCACTGGACAATGAGGTCACTGTCCTCCAATGGCCTCCACACTCACCACATCTCATCCAATAGAGCACCTTTGGGTGTGGGTACAGGACAGTATTAGAGGTTGTCAGGGAATTTAGAAGGGTTTATTGTGGGTACAGGACAGTAATAGAGGGGACAGGGGGTATGGAGGGGTTTATTGTGGGTACAGTAATAGAGGGGACAGTGGGTATTGAAGGGTTTATTGTGGGTACAGTAATAGAGGGGACAGTGGGTATGGAAGGGTTTATTGTGGGGACAGCGGGTATGGAAGGGTTTATTGTGGGTACAGTAATAGAGGGGACAGCGGGTATGGAAGGGTTTATTGTGGGTACGGTAATAGAGGAGACAGGGGGTATGGAAGGGTTTATTGTGGGTACAGTAATAGAGGGGACAGCGGGTATGGAAGGGTTTATTGTGGGTACAGTAATAGAGGGGACAGCGGGTATGGAAGGGTTTTTTGTGGGTACAGTAATAGAGGAGACAGGGGGTATGGAAGGGTTTATTGTGGGCACAGTAATAGAGGGGACAGTGGGTATGGAAGGGTTTATTGTGGGTACGGTAATAGAGGGAACAGGGGGTATGGAGAGGTTTATTGTGGGTACAGTAATAGAGGGGACAGCGGGTATGGAAGGGTTTATTGTGGGTACGGTAATAGAGGAGACAGGGGGTATGGAAGGGTTTATTGTGGGTACAGTAATAGAGGGGACAGCGGGTATGGAAGGGTTTATTGTGGGTACAGTAATAGAGGGGACAGCGGGTATGGAAGGGTTTTTTGTGGGTACAGTAATAGAGGAGACAGGGGGTATGGAAGGGTTTATTGTGGGCACAGTAATAGAGGGGACAGTGGGTATGGAAGGGTTTATTGTGGGTACGGTAATAGAGGGAACAGGGGGTATGGAGAGGTTTATTGTGGGTACAGTAATAGAGGGGACAGGGGGTATGGAAGGGTTTATTGTGGGTACACTAATAGAGGGGACAGGGGGTATGGAAGGATTTAGTGTGGGTACAGTAATAGAGGGGACATTGGGTATGGAAGGGTTTATTGTGGGTACAGTAATATAGGGAACAGTGGGTATGGAAGGGTTTATTGTGGGTACAGTAATAGAGGGAACAGGGGGTATGGAAGGGTTTAGTGTGGGTACGGTAATAGAGGGGACAGGGGGTATGGAAGGGTTTATTGTGGGTACGGTAATAGAGGGAACAGGGGGTATGGAGAGGTTTATTGTGGGTACAGTAATAGAGGAGACAGGGTGTATGGAAGGGTTTATTGTGGGTACACTAATAGAGGGGACAGGGGGGTATGGAAGGGTTTAGTGTGGGTACAGTAATAGAGGGGACAAGGGGTATGGAAGGGTTTATTGTGGGTACAGTAATAGAGGGGACAGGGGGTATGGAAGGGTTTATTGTGGATACAGTAATAGAGGGGACAGGGGGTATGGAATGGTTTATTGTGGGTACAGTAATAGAGGAGACAGGGGGTATGGAAGGGTTTATTGTGGGTACAGTAATAGAGGGGACAGTGGGTATGGAAGGGTTTATTGTGGGTACAGTAATAGAGGGGACAGGGGGTATGGAGGGGTTTATTGTGGGTACAGTAATAGAGGGGACAGTGGGTATGGAGGGGTTTATTGTGGGTACAGTAATAGAGGGGACAGGGGGTATGGAAGGGTTTATTGTGGGTACATTAATAGAGGGGACAGTGGGTATGGAAGGGATTATTGTGGGTACACTAATAGAGGGGACAGGGGGTATGGAAGGGTTTATTGTGGGTACAGTAATAGAGGGGACAGGGGGTATGGAGGGGTTTATTGTGGGTACAGTAATAGAGGGGACAGGGGGTATGGAGGGGTTTATTGTGGGTACAGTAATAGAGGGGACAGGGGGTATGGAGGGGTTTATTGTGGGTACAGTAATAGAGGGGACAGGGGGTATGGAAGGGTTTATTGAGGGTACAGTAATAGAGGGGACAGGGGGTATGGAGGGGTTTATTGTGGGTACAGTAATAGAGGAGACAGGAGGTATGGAAGGGTTTATTGTGGGTACAGTAATAGAGGGGACAGGGGGTATGGAGGGATTTATTGTGGGTACAGTAATAGAGGGAACAGGGGGTATGGAAGGGTTTCTTGTGGGTACAGTAATAGAGGGAACAGGGGGTATGGAAGGGTTTAGTGTGGGTACAGTAATAGAGGGGACAGGGGGTATGGAAGGGTTTATTGTGGGTACGGTAATAGAGGGAACAGGGGGTATGGAGAGGTTTATTGTGGGTACAGTAATAGAGGAGACAGGGTGTATGGAAGGGTTTATTGTGGGTACACTAATAGAGGGGACAGGGGGTATGGAAGGGTTTAGTGTGGGTACAGTAATAGAGGGGACAGGGGTATGGAAGGGTTTATTGTGGGTACAGTAATAGAGGGGACAGGGGGTATGGAAGGGTTTATTGTGGATACAGTAATAGAGGGGACAGGGGGTATGGAATGGTTTATTGTGGGTACAGTAATAGAGGGGACAGGGGGTATGGAGGGGTTTATTGTGGGTACAGTAATAGAGGGGACAGGGGGTATGGAGGGGTTTATTGTGGGTACAGTAATAGAGGGGACAGGGGGTATGGAAGGGTTTATTGTGGGTACATTAATAGAGGGGACAGTGGGTATGGAAGGGATTATTGTGGGTACACTAATAGAGGGGACAGGGGGTATGGAAGGGTTTATTGTGGGTACAGTAATAGAGGGGACAGGGGGTATGGAGGGGTTTATTGTGGGTACAGTAATAGAGGGGACAGGGGGTATGGAAGGGTTTATTGTGGATACAGTAATAGAGGGGACAGGGGGTATGGAATGGTTTATTGTGGGTACAGTAATAGAGGAGACAGGGGGTATGGAAGGGTTTATTGTGGGTACAGTAATAGAGGGGACAGTGGGTATGGAAGGGTTTATTGTGGGTACAGTAATAGAGGGGACAGGGGGTATGGAGGGGTTTATTGTGGGTACAGTAATAGAGGGGACAGGGGGTATGGAGGGGTTTATTGTGTGTACAGTAATAGAGGGGACAGGGGGTATGGAAGGGTTTATTGTGGGTACATTAATAGAGGGGACAGTGGGTATGGAAGGGATTATTGTGGGTACACTAATAGAGGGGACAGGGGGTATGGAAGGGTTTATTGTGGGTACAGTAATAGAGGGGACAGGGGGTATGGAGGGGTTTATTGTGGGTACAGTAATAGAGGGGACAGGGGGTATGGAGGGGTTTATTGTGGGTACAGTAATAGAGGGGACAGGGGGTATGGAAGGGTTTATTGAGGGTACAGTAATAGAGGGGACAGGGGGTATGGAGGGGTTTATTGTGGGTACAGTTATAGAGGAGACAGGAGGTATGGAAGGGTTTATTGTGGGTACAGTAATAGAGGGGACAGGGGGTATGGAAGGGTTTATTGTGGGTACAGTAATAGAGGGGACAGGGGGTATGGAGGGGTTTATTGTGGGTACAGTAATAGAGGGGACAGTGGGTATGGAAGGGTTTATTGTGGGTACAGTAATAGAGGGGACAGGGGGTATGGAGGGATTTATTGTGGGTACAGTAATAGAGGGGACAGGGGGTATGGAGGGGTTTATTGTGGGTACAGTAATAGAGGGGACAGGGGGTATGGAGGGGTTTATTGTGGGTACACTAATAGAGGGGACAGTGGGTATGGAAGGGTTTATTGTGGGTACCGTAATAGAGGGGACAGGGGGTATGGAGGGGTTTATTGTGGGTACAGTAATAGAGGGGACAGGGGGTATGGAGGGGTTTATTGTGGGTACAGTAATAGAGGGGACAGGGGGTATGGAAGGGTTTATTGAGGGTACAGTAATAGAGGGGACAGGGGGTATGGAGGGGTTTATTGTGGGTACAGTAATAGAGGGGACAGTGGGTATGGAAGGGTTTATTGAGGGTACAGTAATAGAGGGGACAGGGGGTATGGAGGGGTTTATTGTGGGTACAGTAATAGAGGAGACAGGAGGTATGGAAGGGTTTATTGTGGGTACAGTAATAGAGGGGACAGGGGGTATGGAGGGGTTTATTGTGGGTACAGTAATAGAGGGGACAGGGGGTATGGAGGGGTTTATTGTGGGTACATTAATAGAGGGGACAGTGGGTATGGAAGGGATTATTGTGGGTACACTAATAGAGGGGACAGGGGGTATGGAAGGGTTTATTGTGGGTACAGTAATAGAGGGGACAGGGGGTATGGAGGGGTTTATTGTGGGTACAGTAATAGAGGGGACAGGGGGTATGGAGGGGTTTATTGTGGGTACAGTAATAGAGGGGACAGGGGGTATGGAGGGGTTTATTGTGGGTACAGTAATAGAGGGGACAGGGGGTATGGAGGGGTTTATTGTGGGTACAGTAATAGAGGGGACAGGGGGTATGGAAGGGTTTATTGAGGGTACAGTAATAGAGGGGACAGGGGGTATGGAGGGGTTTATTGTGGGTACAGTTATAGAGGAGACAGGAGGTATGGAAGGGTTTATTGTGGGTACAGTAATAGAGGGGACAGGGGGTATGGAGGGGTTTATTGTGGGTACAGTAATAGAGGGGACAGTGGGTATGGAAGGGTTTATTGTGGGTACAGTAATAGAGGGGACAGGGGGTATGGAGGGATTTATTGTGGGTACAGTAATAGAGGGGACAGGGGGTATGGAGGGGTTTATTGTGGGTACAGTAATAGAGGGGACAGGGGGTATGGAGGGGTTTATTGTGGGTACACTAATAGAGGGGACAGTGGGTATGGAAGGGTTTATTGTGGGTACCGTAATAGAGGGGACAGGGGGTATGGAGGGGTTTATTGTGGGTACAGTAATAGAGGGGACAGGGGGTATGGAGGGGTTTATTGTGGGTACAGTAATAGAGGGGACAGGGGGTATGGAAGGGTTTATTGAGGGTACAGTAATAGAGGGGACAGGGGGTATGGAGGGGTTTATTGTGGGTACAGTAATAGAGGGGACAGTGGGTATGGAAGGGTTTATTGAGGGTACAGTAATAGAGGGGACAGGGGGTATGGAGGGGTTTATTGTGGGTACAGTAATAGAGGAGACAGGAGGTATGGAAGGGTTTATTGTGGGTACAGTAATAGAGGGGACAGGGGGTATGGAGGGGTTTATTGTGGGTACAGTAATAGAGGGGACAGGGGGTATGGAAGGGTTTATTGTGGGTACAGTAATAGAGGGGACAGTGGGTATGGAAGGGATTATTGTGGGTACAGTAATAGAGGGGACAGGGGGTATGGAGGGGTTTATTGTGGGTACAGTAATAGAGGGGACAGGGGGTATGGAGGGGTTTATTGTGGGTACAGTAATAGAGGGAACAGGGGGTATGGAAGGGTTTATTGTGGGTACGGTAATAGAGGAGACAGGGGGTATGGAAGGGTTTATTGTGGGTACAGTAATAGAGGGGACAGGGGTATGGAAGGGTTTATTGTGGGTACAGAAATAGAGGGAACAGGGGGTATGGAAGGGTTTAGTGTGGGTACAGGGCAGTGAGAGATGTGTAAGTATCTAGAAATGGGCAAAGTGTTGTCACAGATTAGTAAGCAGTGAGAATTTGGGTTGGGTAGGGGCATTGGTGAGGGCAGAAGGGACTGATCAGTAGATGGCAGGGCTTTAGTTAGGACAATGAGGATGGGTGTCAGGGGTTTGCTAACACGGTCAGTGTGGAGCATTAAATGTCACAATAGTCTGTGTTCTGCACTGTTTAGATCCGCCTCCTGCTGAGAATTCGTTTTATTTATAGACCCGAAGACTTCAAAAGGGTCGAGTTGGTTTGATGTGTCCTGTTCCTGCAGCAAGGCAAACCGAGGGACAACGACTAGGGGGCTGGGAGCCAATATATCAGACTGTCCAGGGTGCCTATTGATTATAATATACTTTTATAAATATAACTTTTTTTCCCCTCAGTTTAGGCCGATATTCTTCTACCTATTTTTCGTAAAAAAAAAGAATCACAATAAGCGTTTATTGATTGGTTTGCGCAAAAGTTATAGTGTTTACAAAATAGGGGGTATTTTTATGGCATTTTTATTAATATTTTTTTTTTACTTTTTATGGCGGCGATCATCGATTTTTTTTCGGTACTGCAACATTATGGCGGACACTTCTGACACTTTTTTGGGACCATTGGCATTTTTATAGCGATCAGTGCTATAAAAATGCATTGATTACTATAAAAATGCCACTGGCAGGAAAGGGGTTAACACTAGGGGGCGGGGAAAGGGGTTAAGTATGTTCCCTGGGTGTGTTCTAACTGTAGAGGGGGGTAGCCTCACTAGGGGAAATGACTGATCGCTGTTCATACATTGTATGAACAGAAGATCAGCATTTCTCTCCCTGACAGGACCGGGAGCTGTGTGTTTACATACACAGCTCCCGGTCCTCGCTCTGTAACGAGCGATCGCGCCCGCCGGGCACGCGCACGGGAGTGGGGGGAGAGCAGGCCTGCGCGAAAACTGACGTATAGCTACGTGCTCTCACGCAGGGGAGCCGACCTGCCGCCGTAAAAGGATGGCGGCTGATCGGCAAGCTGTTAACCACTTCATTACTGGGCACTTAAACCCCCTTCGTACCCAGACCAATTTTCAGCTTTCAGCGCTGACGCATTTTGAATGACAATTGCGCGGTCATACAACACTGTACCCAAATTATATTTTTATCATTTTTTTCCCACAAATAGAGCTTTCTCTTGGTGGTATTTGATCATCTCTGCGATTTTTATTTTTTGTGCTATAAACAAAAAAAGACAGAAAATTTGAAAAAACAAAAACAAAATATATTTTACTTTTTGTTATAATAATATCCCATTTTTTTTTTTTTTAATATATTTTTTCCCTCGGTTTAGGCCGATACGTATTCTTCTACATATTTTTGTTAAAAAAAAAAAAAAAAAATCGCAAAAAGCGTATTTGATCGGTTTGCGCAAAAGTTATAGCGTTTACAAAATAGGGGATAGTTTTATTGCATTTTTTTTTTTTTACTACTAGTGGCGGCGATCAGCGATTTTTTTCGTGACTGCGACATTATGGCTGACACTTCGGACAATTTCGACACATTTTTGGGACCATTGTCATTTTCACAGCAAAAAATGCATTTAAATTGCATTGTTTACTGTGAAAATGACAGTTGCAGTTTGGGAGTTAACCACAAGGGGGCGCTGAAGGAGTTATGTTTCACCTAGTGTGTGTTTACACTGTAGGGGGGGTGTGGCTGTAGGAGTGACGTCATCGATCGAGTCTCCCTATAAAAGGGATCACACGATCGATGCAGCCGCCACAGTGAAGCACGGGGAAGCCGTGTTTACATACGGCTCTCCCCATTCTTCAGCTCCGGGGAGCGATCGCGAGGGGGCGGCTAGAAACGAATAGCCGCGCCCTCGTCCCGGATCGCTCCCCGAGGCTTACCGACCGCGCATGTACATGTGGCGGTCGTTAAGCGGTCAATGAAGGTACAACATTTAGCAACTTATTGCTACACTTAGAGGCGCCTCTCTTCTCTTTTATACCTTGTAAAAAAAAATGCTTTGATATACAAGTGCTTTGGATTACAAGCATGTTTCTGGAACCAATCATGCTCGCAATCCAAGGTTTTACTGTATATTATATTGTGTACAGATTATTATATGGAGCTGTCCTTGGTGCTGAATGTATTACATTGTGTCTGTATTCTGATCCCGGTAGGAGCTGTTCATGGTGCTGAATATGGTGTTCCTGTGGCTGTCCAGGGTGCTGAATGTATTATATTGTCTTCCTATACTGACCCTTTTATGAGGTTGTCCATAGTGCTAAAAATAATATCTTGTGTCCCGATTCCGAACCTTATAGGGAGCTGTCCAGGGTGTTGATTCCTCTTTAAGAGCTATCCAGGGTGTACGTCCTCTTTAAGAGCCCAGCCGCGTGGTCGCGAGCGCGCCGGTGTGACCTCATATGTGTCTCTAACTGTAGGGGGGCGGGGCTGGACATGTGACGTCATTGATCGTCCTTCCCTATATCAGGGAACAGATGATCAATGACAGTGCCACTGTGAGGAACGGGGAAGGTGTGTTTACACACAGCTCTCCCCGTTCTTCAGCTCCGGTGACCGATCGCGGGACACCGGCGGCAACCGGGTCCGTGGTCAAGGCGATTCGGACCTTGACCACGGACCCAGTTGCCGCCGGTGTCCCGCGATCAGTCCCAGGAGCTGAAGAACGGGGCGAGGTGCGTGTAAACACACCTTCCCCGTTCTTCACAGTGGCGCTGTCATTGATCGTCTGTTCCCTGATATAGGGAAAGACGATCAATGACGTCACACGTCCAGCCCCGCCCCCCCTACAGTTAGAGACACAGATGAGGTCAGACCTAACCCCTTCAGCGCCCCCTAGTGGTTAACTCCTAAACTGCAAATTATCATTTTCACAGTAACCAGTGCATTTTTATAGCACTTTTCGCCGTGAAAATGACAATGGTCCCAAAAATGTGTCAAAATTGTCTGATGTGTCCGCCGCAATGTCGCAGTCACGAAAAAAATCGATGATCACCGCCATTAGTAGTAGTAAAAAAAAAAAAAATATTAATAAAAATGCCATAAAACTATCCCCTATTTTGTAAACGCTATCAATTTTGTGCAAACCAATTCGATAAACGCTTATTGCGATATTTTTTTTACCAAAAATAGGTAGAAGAATACGTATCGGCCTAAACTGAGAAAAAAATAATGGGCCAGATCCACATACAAATAGATCGGCGCCGTATATCAGAGATACGCTACACCGCTGTAACTTACTTTTGGCTGTTTCAAATCCACAACGAATTTGCGCCTAGGTTACGGCGGCGTAGTGTATTTCTGGCGGCGGAATTCAAATCGGCGATTACGGGGGCGTGATTCATTTAAATGAAGCGCGTCCTCGCGCCGAATGAACTGCGCATGCGTCGTCCCGAAATTTCCCGCCGTGCATTGCGCTAAATGACGTCGCTAGGACGTCATTTTTTTAACTTAGACGTGAGTTACGTCCATCCCTATTCACGGACGACTTACGCAAAAAAAAAAAATTCTAATTTAGACGCTGGAACGACGGCCATACTTAACATGGCAAGTCTATCTATACGCCGCAAAATACCAGCTTTAACTATACGCCAGAAAAAGCCGACTACAGACGACGTTAGAAAATGCGACGGCCGCGCATACGTTCGTGGATCGTCGTAAATCGCTCATTTGCATACCCGACGCGGAAAACTGCGCAAACTCCACCCAGCGGGTGCCAAAGTATTGCACCTACGATCCGAAGGCGTACGAAGCCGTACGCCTGTCGGATCGAACCCAGAAGCCGTCGTATCTTGGTTTCAGGATTCAAACTAAAGATACGACGCAGGAAATTTGAAAGTACGCCGGCGTATCAGTAGATACACCGGCGTACTTGCTCTGTGGATCTGCCCCAATCTTTTTTGGGGGATATTTATTATAGCAAAAGTTAAAAATATTGCATTTTTTTAAAAATTGTCGCTCTATTTTTGTTTATAGCTCAAAAAATAAAAACCGCAGAAGTGATCAAATACCACCAAAAGAAAGCTCTACTTGTGGGGTAAAAAGGACGCCAATTTTGTTTGGGAGCCACATCGCACGACCGCGCAATTGTCAGTTAAACCAACGCAGTGCCGAATCGCGAAAACTGGCCAGGTCCTTTACCTGCATAATGGTCCGGGTCTTAAGTGGTTAAATAGAGAACTTGTTCTCTTTCTTTCCGATGGACTCGCTGCAGACTTTTGCACGGTCAAAAGTCCAACCGTGTGTACAAGGCATTACTGAAAGGAAAGAACGAATGTCTTCCTGGAGAAGCTCTTTAGAATAAACTCCTTGTGTGGATTTGCCATGAAAGTGATGACATAAAGTATATTGTGTGTTTGGAAGACATCGCTGTTCCCTGCAGTGCTTTAGCAGATCAGGCACTGAGTAATATCATTCATTATCCTCATACTGAAGGGCCGCCAGACATGTTTTATGCTCCCGATGCAGAAACATGTATTGGTAGCCCTGGAGCTACATCTGGAGGTTATCTATTATGTGCAGGAACATAACCTGGAGGTAATACATGAAGCAATAAACATGGGGAATCCAAACAAACACACTCCAATAAACAGATATACAGGTCCAAGTTTACCACTGGTATTAAAGTAGAAAAAAAAAAAAGATACATTTAGTAATAATATTATGTACACAGGGTGGCTGTTCTGTGTAGAAAAATCTAGTGAAAAACAGTCAGAAAAGAAGAGTAGGGGAATAAAATGTCAGACACCTCCACCTGAAAAACCCTTCCTGTTTTGGAGGTCGTCTCATTGTTGCCCATCTAGTGCACCTGTTGTTAATTTCAACTAATAGAAAAGCAGCTGAAACTGATTAACAACCCCCTCTGTATACACCCCTCCCTCTCTGTATACACCCCTCCCTCTCTGTATACACCCATCCCCCTCTGTATATACCCCTCACCCTCTGTATACACCCCTCCCCCTCTGTATACACCCCTCCCCCTCTGTATACATCCCTCCCCCTCTGTATACATCCCTCCCCCTCTGTATACATCCCTCCCCCTCTGTATACATCCCTCCCCCTCTGTATACACCCCTCCTCCTCTGTATACACCCCTCCTCCTCTGTATACACCCCTCCCCCCTCTGTATACACCCCTCCTCCTCTGTATACACCCCTCCCCCCTCTGTATACACCCCTCCCCCCTCTGTATACACCCCCCCCCCTCTGTATACACCCCTCCCCCCTCTGTATACACCCCTCCCCCCTCTGTATACACCCCTCCTCCTCTGTATACACCCCTCCCCCCTCTGTATACACCCCTCCCCCCTCTGTATACACCCCTCCTCCTCTGTATACAGCCCTCCTCCTCTGTATACACCCCTCCCCCCTCTGTATACACCCCTCCCCCCTCTGTATACACCCTCCCCCCTCTGTATACACTCCTCCCCCCCTCTGTATACACTCCTCCCCCTCTGTATACACCCCTCTCCCCTCTGCAAAGCGCGGTGACGTAAAACATGTACGACGGCACTATAAAAGGGAAGTTCCATGCGGATGACGTCACCCTTGGGGCTGCTTTAGCCGATTTCGTGTTAGTAAAAGACGATTTGCGCTTTTCAGTCTGTTACAGCGTGATGAATGTGCTTACTCCATTACCAACGGTAGTTTTACCAGAACGAGCGCTCCCAACTCATAACTTGCTTCTGAGCATGCGCGGATTTTTCACGTCGTTAAAGCCCACACACGACCATTTTTTACAACGTTAAAAACTTTGTGAATAAATAGAGTGTGTTCCAAAAAAATATTTGGCCATTTTTTAGAACCAGAAAAATGCTCTGAAGCCCACACACGATCGTTTTTAATGACATTAAAAAAAAATGTCATTTTTTTAGAACCCGAAAAACGGTCGAGTGTAGGCGGCATAATTGTGGGGAAAAAAGGGCGTCAGTTTTATTTGGGTACAGCGTTGAACGACCGCGCAATTGCCAGGAAAAGTAACGCAGTGCCGTATAGCAAAAAATGGCCTGGTCATGAAGGGGGTAAATCTTCCGGAGGTCAAGTGGTTAAAGTGGAACTTCAGTCATTTTTTCCATCTATTTATTTCTTTTTTTGAAAAATTATTTTTTATTAAGAATTATACAAGAAAATAAAAATCTTTCCATCTATTAAATCTTCTTCCCTTGTTGTTGTATTAACTTTGGATAGTTAAACATTTTTATTTCTGCCAGTAAATTCCTTATGCCGCGTACACACGATCATTTTTCGGCATGAAAAAAAACGTAGTTTTTCAAAAATGTCATTTAAAATGATCGTGTGTGGGCTTCACATAGTTTTTCAGGTTCTTAAAAAACGACAACATTTTTTTTCCGAACATGCTGCATTTTTTAACGTAGTTTTTCGGGTTATAAAAAATGATTGTGCGTGGGCTAAAATGACGTAAAAAACCTGCGCATGCTCAGAAGCAAGTTATGAGATGGGAGCGCTCGTTCTGGTAAAACTAGCGTTAATAATGGAGTAAGCACATTCATCACGCTGTAACAGACAGAAAAGCGCGAATCGTCTTTTACTAACACGGAAACAGCTAAAGCAGCCCAAAGGCGAATGGAACTTCCCCTTTATAGTGCCGTCGTACGTGTTTGTACATCACCGCGCTTTGCTAGAGCATTTTTTTAAAACAATGATGTGTAGGCAAGGCTGTTTTAATGATGAAGTTGGGAAAACTTCGTTTTTTTCGACATGCTGAAAAACTATGGGCTAGATTCAGCAAGAATTCAAAGCTGTGCCGGCGTATGTTCTTTCTGTATTCAGAAAGCAAGATACACCGAAATTAGGCTAAGATCCGACTGGCGCAAGTCTCTTACGCCGTCGTATCTTAGGGTGCATTATTACGCTGGCCGCTAGGTGGCGCTTCCGTCGATTTCAGCGTAGAATATGCAAATGAGCTGGATACGGCGATTCAGAAACGTACGTGCGCCCGGCGGAATTTTTTACGTCGTTTGCGTAAGGTTTTTTCCGGCGTAACGTTGCTCCTGCTATATGAGGCATAGCCAATGTTAAGTATGGACGTCAGGACAGCGTCAAATTTTGCGTCGTTTGCGTAAGTCGTTCGCGAATAGGGCTTTGCGTAAGTTACGTTCACGTCGATAGCACTGACAATTTGCGGTGTAATTTGGAGCATGCGCACTGGGATACTTTCACGGACGGCGCATGCGCCTTTTGTGAGAAACGTCATTTACGTGGGGTCATGTTTTATTTACATAAAACACGCCCACCTCTTAACAATTTGAATTTGGCGCGCTTACGCCGGCAGATTTACGCCGCCGCAACTTACGGAACAAGTGCTTTGTGAATACTGCACTTGCCCGTCTAAGTTGCGGAGGCGTATCATAAATCAGATACGCTACGCCCGCACAAACTTGCTTCCCCCATTACCTGAATCTAGCCTTATGTTTTTTTCATGCTGAAAAATGATCGTGTGTACGCGGCATTATACAGCTAACTTCCTGTTTCTTGTCTGGTCATTAGCCTGGGCTTATGACATCATGCACAGCTCTCTCTCTCTCTGAGAGTTTGCTGGGAAGAGGGGGGGAGGGGTGAGTCATAAGAGGGCTAATGAGAGCTGCAGGTTTGTCTGTGTAAATCCAGGAAGTGAACAGGCAGCAGCTTCAGCTGCCCACAGTTAAAATGGTTGCAGCCAGACTCAGTGGAGGGAGATTTCTGCAGCCTATTTGGCAAGTACAGAATCGCAGTATATATACAATAATATGCAAAGTGGTTGGAGGGAAGCTTCAGAATGGCAAAGATGTTTTTATTACAAATTATGTGAGAAGACTGCAGTTCCCCTTTAAGATAAAAATAAAATCCCTTGTGTTTGCTCCGGCCTCTACCTGGAAAACCCAAAGGCCACTGGTCACAAACCAGTTGAATAAAAAAACAAGTCAGAAAAACAAAAGCGCAGACATGAAATATTTCAGAGCGGTAATTGGGCTTCGTCCTTCTGACATATTCCGTTTCCAAAGGCCGGCCCATTATGACATTTGCAGATCGTTGATTGGTGAGTTGGGATGGAGATTACAGCGAATTAGGAGGAATGTGCTCATCTGTCACTTACATGTTCCCGAGGACACGGCGCTCGCCCAGCGCCGCCCGGCCCGAGGACAGAGACGCAGATCTCATTTAATGATGTCTTCCCGCAATCAGCGTGGGGTCTTGTTCTCACAACAACAACAACGCACACAAACTGCCTGAGAAGCTAAAAATGTCTCATGGCAGTCCAGGCCAAGATGACTACACAAATATAGAACGCCGGATCTATACTCCGAGCGCTGTAGACCCCGTTGCGTTTTCTAGGAAATCTGCAAGAAGGAAAACGAATCGACAGAGAAAATGGTGACAAGGAAAACGTACAGTCAGGTCCATAAATATTGGGACATGGACACAATTCTATTCTTTTTGGCTCTATACACCACCACAATGGATTTGAAATGAAATGAACAAGATGTGCTTTAACCGCTTAACGACCGCCGCATGTACATATACGTCCACAGAATGACACGTACAGGCAGATGGGCGTACATGTACGTCCCTGCCTTTCCGCTGGTCGGGGGTCCGATTGGGACAACCCCCCCCGGTACATGCGGCGGTCGGAAATCATCGGGGAGCGATCCGGGACGAGGGCGCGGCTATTCATTTCTAGCCGCCCCCTCGCGATCGCTCCACGGAGCTGAAGAACGGGGAGAGCCGTATGTAAAACACGGCTTCCCCGTGCTTTACTGTGGCGGCTGCATCGATCGTGTGATCCCTTTTATAGGGAGACACGATCGATGACGCCAGACCTACAGCCACACCCCCCTACAGTTGTAAACACACACTAGGTGAAACGAAACTCCTTCAGCGCCCCCTGTGGTTAACTCCCAAACTGCAACTGTCATTTTCACAATAAACAATGCAATTTAAATGCATTTTTTGCTGTGAAAATGACAATGGTCCCAAAAATGTGTCAAAATTGTCCGAAGTGTCCGCCATAATGTCGCAGTCACGAAAAAAAATCGCCGCCATTAGTAGTAAAATAAAAAATAAAATAAAAAATGCAATACAACTATCCCCTGTTTTGTAAATGCTATAAATTTTGCGCAAACCAATCGATAAACGCTTATTGCGATTTTTTTTACCAAAAATATGTAGAAGAATACGTATCGGCCTAAACTGAGGGAGAAAAATGTTATATATGTTTTTGGGGGATATTTATTATAGCAAAAAGTAAAAAATATTGCATTTTTTTCAAAATTGTCGCTCTATTTTTGTTTATAGCGCAAAAAATAAAAACCGCAGAGGTGATCAAATACCAACAAAAGAAAGCTCTATTTGTGGGGAAAAAAGGACGCCAATTTTGTTTGGGAGCAACGTCGCACGACCGCGCAATTGTCTGTTAAAACGACGCAGTGCCGAATTGTAAAAACCCCTCGGGTCATTTAGCAGCATATTGGTCCGGTCCTTAAGTGGTTAATAAACTTAAAAACAGGCTGGAACACCCCTTTAACTGCAGACGTTCAGCTTTAATTTGAGGGTATTTACATCCAAATCAGGTGAACGGCGTAGGAATTACAACAGTTTGTATATATGCCTTCCACTTTTTAAGGGACCAAAAGTAATGGGACAATTGGCTGCTCAGCTGTTCCATGGCCAAGTGTGTGTTATTCCCTCATTATCCCATTTACAAGGAGCATGAAAAAAGGTCCAGAGTTAATTTCAAGTGTGCCATTTGCATTTGGAATCTGTTGCTGTCAACTCTCAATATGAGATCCAAAGAGCTGTCACTATCAGTGAAGCAAGCCTTCATTAGGCTGAAAAAATAAAAAACAAACCCATCAGAGAGATAGCAAAAACATTAGGTGTGGCCAAATCAACTGTTTGGAACATCCTTAAAAAGAAAGAACGCACCGGTGAGCCCAGCAACACCAAAAGACCACGCAAAACAACTGTGGTGGATGACCGAAGAATTCTTTCCCTGGTGAAGAAAACACCCTCCACAACAGTTGGCCAGATGAAGAACACTCTCCAGGAGGTAGGTGTATGTGTGTAAAAGTCACCAATCAAGAGAAGACTTCACCAGAGTGAATACAGAGGGTTCACCACAAGATGGAAACCATTTCCGACAACACACAGCTCCTTTCTCTATCTGCAACGTAGAGAGCGTCCTGACTCTCCCGTAGTCCAAGGGAGGGGCGAGCACGACACTCCACACCAGGGAGAAAGCCTTGCATTACTGTGTGGAGTAACAGACAGAAGAACAGGAAGTGAGGATTTCTCAGAAGAAATAAGGACATTTAAAAGCAAAATGGAAGGATGAGGTAAGTGAAGGAGGACTGCACTAAGGTAAAGGAAGATATTTAGGGAAATAAAAAATTGTACCTTTACAACCCCTTTAAGGGTGGGCGGTCTGCAAGTGGTTAACCACTTCCGGACCGCCACATGTACATTTACGTCGGCAGAATGGCACGGACAGGCACATCCACGTACCTGTACGTGCCTGCCTAGACGTGGGTCGGGGGTCCGATCGGGACCCCCCCGGTACTTAACTCCCAAACTGCAACTGTCATTTTCACAATAAACAATGCAATTTAAAATGAAAATGACATTGGTCCCAAAAATTTGTCAAAATTGTCCGCCATAATGTCGCAGTCACGAAAAAAAATCGCTGATCCCCGCCATTAGTAGTAAAAAAAAAAAAAATTAATAAAAATGCAATAAAACTATCCCCTATTGTGTAAACGCTATAAATTTTGTGCAAACCAACCAATAAACGCTTATTGCGATTTTTTTTTACCAAAAATATGTAGAAGAATACGTATCGGCCTAAACTGAGGAAAAAAATAATTTTTATATATGTTTTTGGGGGATATTTATTACAGCAAAAAGTAAAAAATATTGAATTTTTTTCAAAATTGTCGCTCTATTTTTGTTTATAGCGCAAAAAATAAAAAACCGCAGAGGTGATCAAATACCACCAAAAGAAAGCTCTATTTGTGGGGAAAAAAGGACGCTAATTTTGTTTGGGAGCCACGTCGCACGACCGCGCAATTGTCTGTTAAAGCGACGCAGTCCCGAACTGTAAAAACCCCTTGGGTCTTTAGGCAGCATATTGGTCCGGGGCTTAAGTGGTTAAGGGTGGGCCGGTCTGCAAGTGGTTAAACGGTCAGTGGTCATAAGGTTATGGCTGATCGGTGTACGTTTTACCACACATAACTGCAATACAAAGGAGTACAGAAGACCTTCATAAATACATTTCTGACATCACAATATTCACCAAAAAGGAACATTTTGCAGAGCAGCTCCACCTTTCATCATTACAAAGCCGCCCTTGAAGCTCCAGGCAGTGACTTTTGCTATGGGGCCCTATGATTCATAGTGACATCTCCGCTTGTAGACGAACATCACCAGAAAATTCCCCCGGTCAGCAGAACAATCCTTCTGTTGCTCATCGTTCCAATAATCAGACGGTCACGAGATAAGTGCGCACGCTTTTGGCACCGAAAGACGTCATTTCTACATTTCGCGGAACTCTTCTGTATCTGATCATCTTTTTATGAGGTTCTGTGAGATCACGGGGAGGATGAAAATCTTCTTCAAAGTCCATCGCTAGCCTGACGAGTGTTATGACTGTAGCCGGAGGGTGAACTGTTTTCTGTGCAGCCATATGGAGTCCAGGGAGTATTTGTGACGTTAACTGCAATAGCTAGAAAGATGAGGTTTATTGGGTGAAGATACCAACGCAAAAAAAACTGGCTTTGAAGCTGCCTCAGTAGATCAGTGGTGGTCAACTTCCTTGAGATAGAGGGCCTCAGGTTAAAGGAAGGCCTGTGGATGTGGTGTATAGAAGAGAGAAGAGCCAGCAACTCCAAAGTCCTTGATGCAAAAAATGTATTGGCTACAAATGAGAATTAACCACTTAACCCCCGGACCATATTGCTGGTCAAAGACCAGAGCACTTTTTGCGATTCGGCACTGCGTCGTTTTAACTGACAATTGCGCGGTCGTGCGACGTGGCTCCCAAACAAAATTGGCGTCCTTTTTTTCCCCCACAAATAGAGCTTTCTTTTGGTGGTATTTCATCACCTCTGCGGTTTTTAGTTTTTGCGCTATAAACAAAAATAGAGCGACAGTTTAAAAAAAAAATTATATTTTTTACTTTTTGATATAATAAATATCCCCAAAAAAATATATAAATTTTTTTTTTCCTCAGTTTAGGCCGATACGTATTCTTCTACCTATTTTTGGTTAAAAAAAAAAAATCGCAATAAGCGTTTATCGGTTGGTTTGCGCAAAATTTATAGCGTTTACAAAATAAGGGATAGTTTTATTGCATTTTTATAAAAAATTTTTTTTACTACTAATGGCGGCGATCAGCGATTTTTTTCGTGGCTGCGACATTATGGCGGACACTTCGGACACTTTTGACACATTTTTGGGACCATTGTCATTTTCACAGCAAAAAATGCATTTAAAAGGCATTGTTTACTGTGGAAATGACAGTTGCAGTTTGGGAGTTAACCACAAGGGGGCGCTGATGGGGTTATGTGTTCCCTGAAGTGTGTTTACAACTGTAGGGGGGTGTGGCGGTAGGTGTGACGTCATCGATTGTGTGTGTTCCCCTATAAAAAGGATCACACCGATGCTGCCACCACAGTGAAGAACGGGGAAGCCGTGTTTACACGCGGCTCTTCCCGTTCTTCAGCTCTGGGTACTAGTACAGGTACGTACATGTGCCCAGCCATGCCATTCTGCCGACGTATATGTGCAGGAGGCGGTCCTTAAGTGGTTAATGAATGAGGGGAAGCTCTGCTGACTTCCATCATCAAATCTTTTTTTTTTTTACATTTTTTTTTTTTTTTTTAATCACATTCATTCAGCTAAAAGCAAAATTGCAAAGTGAACAGCCTATTTGCCTTTAGTAAATCCCCCCCCCTGGAGTTTAATATCTTAGTTGCTGCGTATGTCACACCTCACTCTTGGTTTCTGCACCTCCATTTAATATCACATTATTTTTTTCTGCTGCAATAACGTCCAATCTTGCCCCCCCCCCCCGGGGGTTCCCAACGCAGGGTCCGCAAGCAGTACAGCGGGAACGAGACATTGATACATTGCATCGCAGCTGCTGCCCGTTGGCGGAAATGTGATATCTATCATAAAGTTATGGAACAGAAGAGCAGCAGATGGCTCCTCTGATAAAACAATGGCAGACAATCCGAAATCTTGTACACGCACCAACGGGGGCCGCCGAGGAAGGCTAATTGGGAATTAGTTCTGCTAGAGAAGCAGCGATTCGCAATCCTCCGTATAAACGTAGGAGGCTCTTCTCGCTAAAATCACTTGATAACTTGTTACCGTGCAAATTCCCCGCAGGCAGCGGAGCTCTAGTTGTGTTAAATACTTTATATGACTCTTCTATTTCTGGAGATGACCTCCACCAAACTGTCAGGAGTTCGTCGGAGGCAAGTTTGTCAGCAGATTTCCTCGTACGGTTTAAATAATTTGGGACGCGATTCGAGTGCTGCAACCTTCAACAAAATGGCGGCCGTCTGCGCACAGATACCGACTCCCTGTTGCATGCATGTGAGAGAAATAGGTGAAAGATGGCTTCAGCTCTTGTCCTCCACCTGCAGAGAACTCCTTAGACACGTTTCACCCTTTTCAAAGCTCCGGAGTGTTACAGGACTCTTTAAAAAGGAAAAATCCCAAGGCACCCCCAGTCTAAAATGTAAAAAACGTCAATGCGGAACCTGAGCCTGGGATGATGCACACAACCACCTTGATGAAAATACCTTCAAGTCAGAAGCCCCCCTGCACTTCACAGGTCCTCCTTTACATCAAAGGTCCTCCCATAACATCAGAAGTCCTCCCATCACATCAGAAGTCCTCCCATCACATCAGAAGTCCTCCCATCACATCAGAAGACCCCCATCACATCAGAGGCCCTCCTTTACATCAAAGGTCCTCCCATCACATCAGAAGTCCTCCCATCACATCAGAAGTCCTCCCATCACATCAGAGGCCCTCCTTTACATCAAAGGTCCTCCCATCACATCAGAAGTCCTCCCATCACATCAGAAGCCCCCCATAACATCAGAGGTCCTCCTTTACTTCAAAGGTCCCCCCATCACATCAGAGGTCCTCCTTTACATCAAAGGTCCTCCCATCACATCAGAGGTCCTTTTTTACATCAAAGGTCCCCCCATCACATCAAATGTCCCCCCATCACATCAGAGGACCCCAATACATAACAGGTCCTTCTTTACATCAAAGGTCCCTCGCATCACATCAGAGGTCCTCCATTACATCAAAGGTCCCCCCCATCACATTAGAAGTCCCCAATACATCAGAGGTCCTCCATTACATCACAGATCCCCCCATCACATTAGAGGTCCTCCTTTACATCAAAGGTGCCCCCATCACATTAGAGGTCCTCCCATCATATCAGAGGTCCTCCTTTACATCAAAGGTCCTCTCATCACATCAGAGGTCCTCCTTTACATCAAAGGTCCTCTCATCACATTAGAGGTCCTTCTATCACATTAGAGGTCCTTCTATCACATTAGAGGTCCTTCTATCACATCAGAGGTCCTTCTATCACATCAGAGGTCCTTCTATCACATCAGAGGTCCTTCTATCACATCAGAGGTGCCCCCATCACATTAGAGGTCCTCCCATCACATCAGAGGTCCTCCTTTACATCAAAGGTCCTCCCATCACATCAGAGGTCCTCCTTTACATCAAAGGTCTTCCATTACATCAGAGGACATGCCATCAAATCAAAGGTCCCCCATAACATCAGAGGTTCCCCCGTCACATCACAGGTTCCCCCATCACATCACAGGTTCCCCCATCACATCACAGGTTCCCCCGTCACATCACAGGTTCCCCCGTCACATCACAGGTTCCCCCGTCACATCACAGGTTCCCCCGTCACATCACAGGTCCTCCCATTGGGTTGAGATCAGGACTCTGTGCAGGCCAGTCATGTTCCTCCACCCCAAACTCGCTTATCCATGTCTTTATGGACCTTGCTTTGTGCACTGGTGCGCAGTCATGATGGAACAGGAAGGGGCCGTCCCCAAAATGTTCCCACAAAGTTGAGAGCATGAAGTTGTCCAAAATGTTTAAAAATTATTAAAAATCCAGGGCCATTGGCAGCCGAGAAACCCGGAAGTGACGTTGTGACGTCGCTTCCGTGTTTCCATTGCGGAGACTGAATCAAAGCCGTTTACGGCTTAGTGTCAGTCTGCGCCTGGACACTGGAGGCGCCGGATGGAGGATCGGGTCTCCCGGTGGGACGGGAGGCCCGGTAAGAGCGGCGGAAGGGATGTCCCCTCCCGCTCCTCCGGCATAACAACCGAGCAGCTTTTAGCAGCATCGGTTGTTATGCCTGGATAGCCAATCGCCGGCTCTAAACAACGGTACCGGGATGATGCCTGCAGCTGCAGGCATCATCCCGGTATAACCCCCGAAAGCCGAGGACGCATATATGCGTACGCTCGGCGTGAAAGGGTTATTATTGTATTTTCCGTGCCCAGATCCCAATCATACCCAATACTGGAATCAAACAGCGATCGATTCACCTGCAGCAAACGTTTGATCGAAGTCCCATTCGCTGCTTTTATAAATACGCCATTTGACTGATTTTTCTTTGGTAATAAAATGTCAGTGCTTGTATGTGATATCCTCCCACGCCTCTCTGCTCACAACATCCATTTATGATTTATAAAAGGCAACGTATGATTGTTGCCGAATAAAAGATAAAGCGGGATTTGATCGGATGCTCGTGTGTAATGAGGCTCCAGAATAGAGGATGACAAATCCCGTCCTATGGAAATTCTCCTGCGCTGTTTATAATCCAATTACCGCTCCACACAAAGCTCCATTGTACTGGAAGCCTCGCAATCGTCTGTTTATTGGTCTTCTGTGTAGCTGTACAGAAATACGATCGCTGAGAATGATCGCATTCAGAGTTCCGGGTGGACCCGGAAACCTCGCAGGGTGACACGCGGGCTGCTGATTAATATTTGGACAGATGGCGGGTATCTTCCTGCCATAAACGACTCCTCTTATCACAGTTTCTATCCCTTTTGCCCGATCTATACTGTCACAGCTTAATGGCTTTCAACGCCAAGCCTGGACCTAAAGAGGACCTGTCATTAACCACTTAAGACCCGGACCTTTATGCAGTTAAAGGACCTGGCCAGATTTTGCGATTCGGCGTTTTACGGCGGCAGGTCGGCTCCCCTGCGCGAGAGCCCATAGCTCTACGTCGGCTCTCCCGCAGGCCACTAGGGGCGCGCGCGCCCCGACTCCCGTGCGCGTGCCCGATCGCCGCCGTGCACACGAGCTGTACCTAATAAAGTGGCCGGTGAGTGTATATTTGTGAATTGCTCACACAGTGGATGGTTTCTGATGGAGACCACAACGGGCTCTGTCAGCACACATTACGCAGACATAGACCACGGTTGTCACCATCAGTTTACACACACAGCCCCCGGTCCTGTCAGGGGGGGAAATGCTGATCCTCTGTTCATACATATAATGTATGAACAGAAGATCAGTGTTTCCCCTAGTGAGGCCACCCCCCCCTACAGTTAGAACACACCCAGGGAACATACTTAACCCCTTCCCCGACCCCTAGTGTTAACCCCTTCACTGCCAGTGGCATTTTTTAGTAATCCAATGCATTTTTATAGCACTGATCGCTATAAAAATGCCAATGGTCCCAAAAATGTGTCAAAAGTGTCCGAAGTGTCCGCCATAATGTCGCAGTACCGAAAAAAAAAAATCGCTGATCGCCGCCATTACTAGTAAAAAAAATATTAATAAAAATACCATAAAAATACCCCCTATTTTGTAAACGCTATAACTTTTGCGCAAACCAAACGCTTATTGCGTTTTTTTTTTTACGAAAAATATGTAGAATAATATGTATCGGCCTAAACTGAGGGAAAAAAATAGTTTTTTTATATATTTTTGGGGGGGATATTTATTATAGCAAAAAGTAAAAAATATTATTTTTTTTCAAAATTGTCGCTCTATTTTTGTTTAAAGCGCAAAAACTAAAAACCGCAGAGGTGATTAAATACCACCAAAAGAAAGCTCTATTTGTGGGGGAAAAAAGGACGCCAATTTTGTTTGGGAGCCACGTCGCACGACCGCGCAATTGTCAGTTAAAGTGACGCAGTGCCGAATCGCAAAAAGTGCTCTGTTCTTTGACCAGCAATATGGTCCGGGGGTTAAGTGGTTAAAGAGGGGTTCCGGGCATAATTTTTATTTTTTTTTGCAAGCTAAAATTAATGACATTAAATAGTCCCTAAAACATATTAATAGCTCCCCAATCGTTCCAGAAATCATTGCAAACACTTGCCTTCTATCCTCCAGCTCGTGTTGTGGCCGTATCCATCATATGTGTGGGCATGTGAAGCCCGGTTCCTTTTTCTTCCTGTTTTTCAGGGAGAGGTGCATGCTGAGCGATTTTTAGGCACAGTAATGCTCAGAGACTCCTGGGAAATGAGTGTCATAATTTGAACCACCTAGGACCAGGAACTAGGCAGATTACGAAATCTGCCTAGTAATAGCCAGATACATTAAAGGCAAGCTGTTAATAGAAAGTTCATTTTTAGGGTGGAACTCCGCTTTAAAGACTTAGGGCCAGATTCACAAAAGAGATACGACGGAGTATCTCAGATACTCCGTCGTATCTCTCAGAGTATCTATGCGACTGATTCATAGAATCAGTTACGCATAGATATCCCTAAGATCCGACAGGTGTAATGGACTTACACTGTCGGATCTTAGGATGCAGTACCGCGGCCGCCGCTGGGGGGAGTTTGCGTCGTAAACCAGCGTTGAGTATGCAAATTAGGAGTTTACGGCGATCCACAAAGGTTTTTCCCGTCGTTACGTCGTCGCAAGTGTTAGATTTCCGTCGCAAAGATAGGGCACCTTTAATATGGTGTAAAAGTACTCCACCATGTTAAAGTATGCCCGTCTTACCCGCGTCGCCTTTGAATTTTTTTTAAATTTTCCTTTTTCCCGGCGTAAGTACTTTGAGCACGTCGTGATTCTCAAAACGTCGGCGCTTCGTAATTTCGCGCAAAGCACGTCGGGAAATTTGCGACGGGAGCATGCGCAGTACGTCCGGCGTGGGAGTGCGCCTAATTTAAATGGTACCCGCCCCATTTGAATTGGGCCGCCTTGCGCCAGGACGTGTTTACGATACACCGCCGCAAATTTCCAGGTAATAGCTTTTTGGATGGGGCACTAAATCTAAAAAACTTGCGGCGGTGTAACGTAAACGGGTTACTTTACGATGCGCCGCAGCTACGTGAATCTGGCCCTTAGTGCTGTCCTTGCACATCATGAAGGTCATACACAATACTAGATGAAGTTGTTTATGTTGTGGGGTGTATTCATTTTTGCATCAACTAATGTGAGTAAAACTGAAGATTTTGTAACTTAAGTTACATTATTAAAGTGATTGTAAAGTCTCGTTTATTTCCTATAAAAATATTAACCACTTGAGATCCGCGCTATGGTCGAAAGACGTCCACAGCGCGGCTCTCAAGTGCCGGGTGGACGTCCCTGGACGTCCTGTTGTTGTTGTTCCCTGTGCGCGCCACTGGGGGCGCGCAGCGGGGAAACAACGTGCCCGGCGCATCGTTCGGGAGCCGATGCGAGTGCCTGGCGGCCGCGATGTCCGCCAGACACTCGCGATCTTCGGTTACACAGCAGGACGTGGAGCTCTGTGTGTAATGATGGGGTGTAAACACAGAGCTCCACGTGCTGTCAGAGGAGAGAGGAGACCGATCTGTGTCTCTTGTACATAGGGACACAGCATCAGTCACCTCCCCCCCCCACACAGTAAGAACACAATGAGGAAATACATTTAACCCCTTCCTCACCCCCTCACATTTATACAGTAATTAGTGCATTTTTAAAGCACCGATCGCTGTATAAATGTGAATGGTCCCAAAATTGTGTCAAAAGTGTCGCAATATCGCAGCCCTGACAAAAAAAAAAATCGCAAATCGCCGCCATTACAATTAAAAAAAATAAAAAATCATAAATCTATCCCCCATTTTGTAGGCGCTATAACTCTTGCGCAAACCAGTCGCTTATTTCGATTTTTTTTTTTTTTTTTACAAAAATACGTAGAAAAATACGTATCGGCCTTAACTGAGAAATTTTTTTTTTTTTTTTTTTTTAAATTGGGATATTTATTATAGCAACAAGTAAAAAAAATATATATTTTTTTTTAAATTGTCGCTCTTTTTTTGTTTATAGCGCAAAAAATAAAAACCGCAGAGGTGATCAAATACCACCAAAAGAAAGCTCTATTTGTGGGGAAAAAAGGACGTCAATTTTGTTTGGGAGCCTTGTCGCACGACCGCGCAAATGTCAGTTAAAGCGATGCAGTGCCGGAAGCTGAAATTTCGCCTGGGCGCGAAGGGGGTTTATGTGCCCAGTAAGCAAGTGGTTAAACATGTTATACTTACCTGTTGCAGTGGTTTTGCACAGAGCAGCCCAGATCTTTCTCTTCACGGCTCATCTTCTGTTATCCTGACCCCTCCCTCCTGGTGGGTGCCCCCCAGAGCAAGCAGCTTGCTATGGGGCACCGGAGTCACAGCTCCCCGAGTCCATTTGGACACAGAACCCCGGCCTGGCCCCGTCCCCTCGCTCTCCTGATTGGCTATCTGACTTCGATTGACAGCAGCAGCAGCAGGAGCCAACGGCGCAGCTGCTGGATCTCAGCCAATCAGGAGGAAGAATCTCGGACGGGAGACACTCGTGGACATCGCCAGACACAGGGGGACCTCAGGTAAGTGTTAGGGGGGGCTGCTGCACACAAAAGGCAGCGCCAAATTGTAAAAAGTGCTCTGGTCAGGAAGGGGGTAAAATCTTCCGGTGCTGAAGTGGTTAAATGAATTGCCATGCATAAGGCATTCTACAATAATCCCCCACCAAAAAAAGAAGAAGAAGAAAAAAAAACATTCTACAGGATCACAGAAATATATAAATACCTCCATTTATTCAAGTCAGCTTGTTTCTGAAATTATAAAAAAAAAAAAAAAAAAAAAAATCTTCACATGTTTCTCAGGAAGCGGATCCGGGATTCTGGGAGCTGCTTCACACATTGCGAGAATCCTACGAGGGACACCAGATGTTTCCGTGTGAATCCGGAGCGTTGACATAGGGAATATTCCACACCCAGGGTCTCTCTGTAACATAAAACACACAAAGAGCCGGAGAGTCACTCAATGAGGCAGACAAGCGGAGTCTTCTTTCCCCCAATCAGAGCTCTGCTGTACAGGGGATTCCAATATATTTTATATAAAAAAAAAAAAAAAGATACATTTAACCACTTAAGGACCGGACCATAATGCTGCCTAAAGACCCAAGGTGTTTTTACAGTTCGGGACTGCGTCGCTTTAACAGACAATTGCGCGGTCTTGCGACGTGGCTCCCAAACAAAATTGGCGTCCTTTTTTCCCCACAAATAGAGCCTTCTTTTGGTGGTATTTGATCACCTCTGCGGTTTTTATTTTTTGCGCTATAAACAAAAATAGAGCGACAATTTTGAAAAAAATTCAATATTTTTTACTTTTTGCTATAATAAATATCCCCCAAAAACATATATAAAAATTTTTTTTTTCCTCAGTTTAGGCCGATACGTATTCTTCTACCTATTTTTGGTAAAAAAATCGCAATAAGCGTTTATCGATTGGTTTGCGCAAAATTTATAGCGTTTACAAAATAGGGGATAGTTTTGTTGCATTTTTATTAATTTTTTTTTTTTTTTACTACTAATGGCGGCGATCAGCGATTTTTTTCGTGACTGCGACATTATGGCGGACACTTCGGAGAATTTTAAAACATTTTTGGGACCATTGTCATTTTCACAGCAAAAAATGCATTTAAATTGCATTGTTTATTGTGAAAATGACAGTTGCAGTTTGGGAGATAACCACAGGGGGCGCTGTAGGAGTTAGTGTTCACTTAGTGTGTGTTTACAACTGTAGGGGGGTGTGGCTGTAGGAATGACGTCATCGATCGAGTCTCCCTATAAAGGGGATCACTCGATCGATGCAGCGTCATAGTGAAGCACGGGGAAGCCGTGTTTACATACGGCTCTCCCCGTTCTTCAGCTCCGGGGAGCGATCGCGACAGAGCGGCTATAAACGAATAGCCGCGCCCTCGTCCCGGATCTCTACCCGAGGGGACCCGACCGCCGCAAGTCGCGGGGGGGTCCCGATTGAACCCCCCACCCACGTCTAGGCAGGGACGTACAGGTACGCCAATGTGCCTGTACGTGCCATTCTGCCGACGTATATGTACATGCGGCGGTCGGGAAGGGGTTAAAGTAATATTCAAAGGTAAATATTTTGTTTAAAAAAAAAAATGTCATGCTTACCTGCTCTGTGCAGCTCAGATCCTCCTTTTCTCATGTCCCCCACCGGCTCTCCTGGCTCCACCCTCATTTCGAGTGCCCCCACAGGAAGCAGTTTGATATAGGGGCACCCAAGCCAAGCCACTGCTCTGTGTGTCCATTCACATACGGAGCGTGGCTCTGCCCAACCCCTGCTCTCTCCTTATTGGCTCACTGGATGTAACTGACAGTAACAAGAGCTATGGGCTCCTGCTGCTGTCAGAGCCACTGAGGAGGTAGAGACCTGAGAGAGGTGCACATTTCTGTATCGAGATGGGCCTCAGGTAAGTATTGTTGCACATAGAAGGTTTTACTGAGCCTTTACAACCACTTTAACCACTTAAGGACCGCCGCACGACGATATACGTCGACAAAATGGCACGGCTGGGCACAAGCCCCTTGACCCGATTGCCGCCGGTGTCCCGCAATCGGGTCACAGGAGCTGAAGAACGGGGAGATGTCTGTGGACTGCTCAGTTTATAATTACAATGTACAGAGTCAATCTGGGTGGCTCTGTACCACAGTATCTCTGTAATTGGTCATGGAGAGACCAATCCAGTGTGAGCTGGTGCTATGACCACTGCCCCAGATTCCCTGTTTAAGGGTGGTTTATTTCTCTTGCAGCATCCTATGGGGCCACCATTGCATGCAGGGACTAGAGTTGTGTCTCCCTACACTGTGTGTATCAATAGAAACACACAGCCCCATAGCCTATGAAAGGTAAGGCACTCCTCTGTCCTCTGTGTGACCCCCCCCCCCACCCACCGGCTGTCCTTATCTGGCCTAGATACCTTCATGCCTCTCTCAGCCTGTCAGTGAGGTTTTATGGGACTTTGATGCGACTTTGGATGAGTGCGAATGGCAAAATTAATTTAGTTTTGTTTGGTTTCTTTATTTTGCTACTGAATTCCAAATTCTCAGAATGACTGCAATTCAAATTGGTCGAAAATTAAGCAGCCAATTTGAATTCTCTGTGAAGAATAGATGGTTGTTAAGGAGCGGGCCAGGAAGATGGCTGTTAACAAACGATGACTCATCAGCTGTCAGCGAGTTTCCCCACTGACAGCTGAACGTAAAAAATGAAAAAGACCCTGGTGTGGATTTTAAGGGGAACCCCACGCCAATTATTATTATTATTTTTTTTTTTAACAGTGTGCCCCCCCGTTCCCCAAATCCATACCAGTCCCTTATCCGAGCATGCAGCCTGGCAGGTCAGAAATGGGGGTGGGGGGGTATGATTAAGCACCCCCGCTGCAGAATCATACCAAGCCACATGCCCTCAACATGGCTCAACGTGCCCCCGGGCCTTTTTCCCCCACAACCCTGGGCGGTGGTTGTGGGTTGCTTATTGGAATCTAGAATCCCCCAGACCCCACCCCCCTCTTCAAAGTCACATGAGTGTGAATGGGGCCTTAATTGCCCACCCCTGCCTAAGGCCCCTTTCAAACTGGGGCGGGAGCCGCGGTGGCGGTATAACGCCGCTAAAAATAGCGGTGCTATACCGCCGGGATTGCCGCGGGAATCGGCCGCTAGCGGTGCGGTATTAACCCCCGCTAGCGGCCGATAAAGGGTTAATACCGCCCGCAATGCGCCTCTATAGAGGCGCATTGCGGGCGGTATTGCCGCGGTTTCCCATTGTTTTCAATGGGAAGGAGCGGTGAAGGAGCGGTATACATGCCGCTCCTCTCACCGCTCCAAAGATGCTGCCGACAGGAGATTTTTTTTATCTCCCGCCAGCGCATCGCCTCAGTGTGAAAGCCTTCGGGCTTTCACATTGAGTCTGCAGTAAAGGAGTTTTTCAGGCGGGATAGCAGCGCTATTTTTAGCGCTGTACCGCCTGAAAAACTCCTCAATGTGAAAGGGGCCTAAGAAGCAATTCTCCTGAGTCAGCTTCTTTTTAGTGTGTTACTTTTAGCTAGATTCATGTAGAGCGCCGCAACTTTAAGGCGGCGTAGCGTATCGTATTTACGCTATGCCGCCTTAAGTTAGATAGGCAAGTACTGTATTCACAAAGTACTTGCTTCCTAACTTACGGCGGCGTAGCGTAAATGTGGCCGGCGTAAGCGCGCCCAATTCAAATGAGGATGTGGGGGGCGTGTTTTATGTATATTAACTGTGACCCGACGTGATTGACGTTTTTTACGAACGGCGCATGCGCCGTCTGTGTACATATCCCATTGTGCATTGCTCCAAAGTACGCCGCACGGACGTATTGGTTTCGACGTGGACGTAAATTACGTCCAGCCCTATTCACGGACGACTTACGCAAACGACGTAAAATTTTCAAATTTCGACGCGGGAACGACGGCCATACTTAACATTACTAGTCCAGCTATTTGATGGAATAACTTTACCCCTGAAAATGCCTTACGTAAACGGCATATCTTTACTGCGACGGGCGCACGTACGTTCGTGAATCGGCGTATCTATGCATTTACATATTCTACGCCAAACTCAACGGAAGCGCCACCTAGCGGCCAGCCTAAATATTGCACCCTAAGATACGACGGCGCAAGCCGTCGTATCTTAGATAGGTTTAAGTGTATCTCAGTTTGAGAATACACTTAAACTTAGGACGGCGCAGATTCCGAGTTAGGTCGGCGTATCTACTGATACGCCGGCCTAACTCTCTCTGAATCCACCTATTTGTGTCTGTGATTTCCCCTACAGGTAGAGCATTGTGGAATCCTCTGCTTAATATCATCCGGCTCACTATCATTATACAGAGAAATGTTTACATCTATCAGTATTCATACAACGCAAGTTCCATGTTCAGGTCAGCAATTTATCGTCACGTACCTGTATCCACGGCAACCGCAGAGTGTATGGGAATGTACGGAGAGGAGCATTATGTCCTTTGATAGGTGTTTGTAGGTATGATGGCTGTTTATGCCTTGGAAAGTGGATGAATGGCACGGGAACCCCCGAGATTTCCATCGCTGGGAGACGATCGTGTGACTGGACTGGATTACTTGGATTCCTGCCTTCACTGGCCACCAATGGAAGGGGTCATTTCTCCAGCAACCACCAATGTAAGGGGCCAATTCTACACTGACCAGCTGTGTTAAGGGGCCACTTCTACACTGACTACCACGTAAAGGGGTACTTTACCACTAACCACCAATCTAAAGGGTCACATCCCCACTAACCACCAATGTAAGGGAGGACTTCTGCACTGACTGTCAACGTAAGGGGTCACTTCTACACCGACCATCAATGTAAGGGGTTACTTCCACACTGACCACCAGTGTAAGGGGGCTCAATAAAAAGGGGAACTTTATTGACCACCAATGTAAGGGAGCCTTCTACACAGACTACCAGTTTATGGGGCCAGTTCTACAATTACTGCCAATGTAAGCGGTCACTTCCACAATGCCCACCAATGAAAGGGATCACTTCTACACTGACCATTAACCGCCAACAAAAGGGGCCACTTCTACACCATCCACCAATGTAATGGGCCTTTACTACACTGACCGCCAATGTAAGGGGTCACTTTTACACTGACAACCGCTGTAAGGGGGAACTTACCCACAACCAACAATGCAAAAGGTCACTTCTACACCAACCAATATAAGGGGGTCACTTCTATATTAATCACCAATGGCAGGGGTCACTTCCACACAACCACCAATGTAAAGAGTCATCACTTCTACACTGACCACTAATCACCAATGTAAGGAGGTCTACACCATCCGCCAATGTAAGGGGGCACTTCTACACCAAGCGCCAATGTAAGGGGGCACTTCTACACCGACCGCCAAAGTAAGGGGGCACTTCTACACCGAACGCCAAAGTAAGGGGGCACTTCTACACCGACCGCCAAAGTAAGGGGGCACTTCTACACCGACCGCCAAAGTAAGGGGGCACTTCTACACCGACCGCCAAAGTAAGGGGGCACTTCTACACCGACCGCCAAAGTAAGGGGGCACTTCTACACCGACCGCCAAAGTAAGGGGGCACTTCTACACCGACCGCCAAAGTAAGGGGGCACTTCTACACCGACCGCCAAAGTAAGGGGGCACTTCTATACCGACCGCCAAAGTAAGGGGGCACTTCTACACCGACCGCCAAAGTAAGGGGGCACTTCTACACCGACCGCCAAAGTAAGGGGGCACTTCTACACCGACCGCCAAAGTAAGGGGGCACTTCTACACCGACCGCCAAAGTAAGGGGGCACTTCTACACCGACCCCCAAAGTAAGGGGGCACTTCTACACCGACCGTCAATATAAAGGGCCATGACGCTACTAATTACAAATGCACCAGCCTTCAATGTAATGGGCCATTTATCCACTGACTACAAATGTTAACTGATCACTTTTACACTGACCATCAATGTAAAGGGTCACTTTTACATGGGCCACCAATGTAAACGGTTACTTACTGGCCCCTTTCCTAACCCATTCTAAAACATCCACAGCAACAACCGGTGGAAGAGGAGGGAAGCCAGCAGTGCTGTGGGGGGAAGAAAGGGGAGCCAGGTCAGTAGGGTGAATCTGATCTGCACAGGGTGATTAGGGTGTGCATGGGCACACCTGGTACACCCTGTGTGCACGAGCCTATGGCCATTTTTATTCTTTGTTCCATTTTATGATCTGTAGGTCTAATAATTTTAGTGGGGATTCCCTGGGACCTAAAAATTATTTCAAGTGTTCCTCTGTGGTGAAAAGGTTGAGAAAGGCTCCTTCAAAGTAACCAAACCCCCCAAGCATCTGAAAAAAAATAAAAAAATCGCCCAAAAGCCAAGGAACCATCCTTCCCATCAAACTCTCTGTGGTATTGGCCACATGGCCAGCATGCTCCATCTAAAGTCTACTAGCTAGATTCAGAGAGGTTTACGCCGGCGTATCAGTAGATACGCCGTTGTAACTCTGAATCTGCGCCGTCGTACATTTAAGTGTATTCTCAAATTGAGATACACTTAAATGTAGCTAAGATACGACGGCCTGCGCCGTCGTATCTTAGCTGTCTAGTTCCGCCAGGCGCTAGGGGCATGAACACTGATTTATGCCTAGAATGCGTAAATCAGCGAGATACGCCTATTCACGAACGTACGATTGCCCGTCGCAGTAAAGATACGCCGTTTACGTAAGGCGTTTTCCGGCGTAAAGTTAGTCGAACAAAAAGCTGTCCTAGCCAATGTTAAGTATGTTCCCGCGTCGAATTTTGAAAATTTTACGTCGTTTGCGCAAGTCGTCCGTGAATGGGGCTGGACGTAATTTACGTTCACGTTGAAACCAATACGTCCTTGCGGCGTACTTTGGAGCAATGCACACTGGGATATGTCCACGGACGGTGCATGCGCCGTTCATTAAAAACGTCAATCACGTCGGGTCACAAGTCATTAACATAAAACACGCCCCCTGTTCCTCATTTGAATTAGGAGCGCTTATACCGGCCCATTTACGATACGCCGCCGTAACTTAGGAGGCAAGTGCTTTGTGAATACAGCACTTGCCTCTCTGACTTACGGCAGCGTAGCGTATATGCGATACGCTACGCCGGCTCAAAGTTAAGCCAGTCTTTCTGAATCTAGCTATACAAGCGGTTTCCTATAAGACATGCCAGACAGAATTATTAGCAGGAGCCAACAGGCCAGACCTTCGCTTTGCACACAGTGTGATGATTGCAGCCCAGTCTCAGCAGGACGCTGCACTGCAATCTCTCGGTGTGAATCAAGATGTGTATTTCCATATGGTAATCACAAGTCCAATTTACATTACGACGCGGCTTCGCATCTCTCTGTCACATTATGACGGCCGGTACGCTTAACATCAACTTCGAGTGCAACAAGTAGACTCTTGGAAAAGGTCAGGGAAGGAGGAAGATGCAATCTAGAAGAAATAACCGTGATGTAAACCATATGACAAGGACAAATACGGCACTGTACAGGAGACTGGGATATTGCATGTACACCACGGCTCAATGTCCCCGCGGGAGAATCCAGTCTCCGCTGGATGCCTGTCAGACCGATGAATCAAGAAGAGATACAGGCCTCGATTCACATTGTTTCACACCATTTCCATTGTGATTTTTCCTCCCACAGCCTCGAATTACTCGTCCTTCACTGGTGAGGTGAATATTAACCACTTAAGCCCCGGACCATTTTGCAGCTAAATGCCCAGGCCAGGTTTTGCGATTCGGCACTGCGTCGCTTTAACAGACAATTGCGCGGTCGTGCGACGTGGCTCCCAAACAAAATTGGCGTCCTTTTTTCCCCACAAATAGAGCTTTCTTTTGGTGGTATTTGATCACCTATGCGGTTTTTATTTTTTGCGCTATAAACAAAAATAGAGCGACAATTTTGAAAAAAATTCAATATTTTTTACTTTTTGCTGTAATAAATATCCCCCAAAAACATATATAAAAATATATTTTTTCCTCAGTTTAGGCCGATACGTATTCTTCTACCTATTTTTGGTAAAACAAATCGCAATAAGCGTTTATCGATTGGTTTGCACAAAATTTATAGCATTTACAATATAGGGGATAGTTTTATTATTAATTTTTTTTACTACTAATGGCGGCGATCAGCGATTTTTTTTGTGACTGCGACATTATGGCGGACACTTCGGACAATTTTGACACGTTTTTGGGACCATTGTCATTTTCACAGCAAAAAATGCATTTAAATTGCATTGTTTATTTTGAAAATGACAGGTGCCGTTTGGGAGTTAACCACAGGGGGAGCTGTAGGAGTTAGGGTTCACCTAGTGTGTGTTTACAACTGTAGGGGGGTGTGGCTGTAGGTCTGACATCATCGATCGAGTCTCCCTATAAAAGGGATCACTCGATCGATGCAGCCACCACAGTGAAGCACTGGGAAGCCGTGTTTACATATGGCTCTCCCCGTTCTTCAGCTCCGGGGAACGATCGCGAAGGGGCGGCTATTAACGAATAGCCACGCCGTCGTCCCGGATCGCTCCCCGCGGGTTAGCGTCTGCCGCATTTCCCGGGGGGGTCCCGATCGGGCCCCCGACCCGCGGCAAGGAGGGGACGTACATGTACACCCATATGCCTGTACGAGTTATTCTGTGGACGTATATGTACATGCGGCGGGCGTGTTACCCGGTTAACTGCATGGATGCCACAAAATAAAATAGAAAAAGGCAGGGGTTGGGTGGGGGGTTCCATTGCTGCTCAAACATTAAAGAGAACCTGTCAGACATTTAAAGGCTGAACGCCAGTCTTCGATTTATTTTGCCCGGTATTGAAGTGGTTAAGGGAGGGAGGTGGGAACTGGGGAAAGCAAAATATAAGCCCTGAAATCTTTAGCTTTAAACGTTTTAAAGCAAAAGTGCTGCCAGGCAGAAGGCATCAAAAAGTGCCATTGACTATCTTTCCTTATTATTGAGAAAACACTCTTTTGTAATCCCCTCTGAGCCTGAACTCACTAAAGGCTCAACTTTGTTAAACTGACGACTAAGCTCTACCTAAACCCCTTCCACTGAAAACATCTAATTTGGCAGACAGAGGGGGCTTAAGGCTACAGGCAAATAGCCATTAGCAAACAGTGTTTCCAGACAGCGGGGAAAGAAAATTAGGGGGGACATCATCCTCTATGTAGATCTTTATATCACTAGAGGGATCACCAACAGGCAGAAGGAGGTCCAAATTCCTCTATATAGATCTTTATATCACTAGAGGGATCACCAGCAGGAGGAAGGAGGTCCTGATTCCTCTATATAGATCTTTATATCACTAGAGGGATCACCAGCAGGAGGAAGGAGGTCCTGATTCCTCTATATAGATCTTTATATCACTAGAGGGATCACCAGCTAGAAGGAGGAAGGAGATCCTGATTCCTCTATTTAGATCTTTATATCACTAGAGGGGTCACCAGCACGAGGAAGGAGGTCCTGATTCCTCTATATAGATCTTTATATCGCTAGAGGGATCACCAGCAGGAAGAAGGAGGTCCTGATTCCTCTATATAGATCTTTATATCACTAGAGGGATCACCAGCAGGAAGAAGGAGGTCCTGATTCTTCTATATATATCTTTATATCACTAGAGGGCTCACCAGCAGGAGGAAGGAGGTCCCGATTCTTCTATATAGATCTTTATATCACTAGAGGGATCACCAGCAGGAGGAAGAAGGATTTTCAGGTTCCTCTACATAGATCTTTATATCGCTAGAGGGATCACCAGCAGGAGGAAGGAGGTCCTGATTCTTCTATATAGATCTTTATATCACTAGAGGGCTCACCAGCAGGAGGAAGGAGGTCCCGATTCTTCTATATAGATCTTTATATCACTAGAGGGATCACCAGCAGGAGGAAGGAGGTCCCGATTCTCCTATATAGATCTTTATATCACTAGAGGGATCTCCAGCAGGCATAAGGAGATCCGGATTCCTCTATATAGATCTTTATATCACTAGAGGGATCACCAGCAGGAGAAGGATGTCCCGATTCCTCTATATAGATCTTTATATCACTAGAGGGATCACCAATAGGAGAAAGGAGGTCTCGATTCCTCTATATAGATCTTTATATCACTAGAGGGATCACCAATAGGAGAAAGGAGGTCTCGATTCCTCTATATAGATCTTTATATCACTAGAGGGATCACCAGCAGGAGGAAGGAGGTCCTGATTCTTCTATATAGATCTTTATATCACTAGAGGGGTCACCAGCAGGAGGAAGGAGGTCCCGATTCTTCTATATAGATCTTTATATCACTAGAGGGATCTCCAGCAGGCATAAGGAGATCCTGATTCCTCTATATAGATCTTTATATCATTAGAGGGATCACCAGCAGGAGGAAGGAGGTCCCGATTCCTCTATATAGAACTTTATATCACTAGAGGGATCACCAGCAGGAGGAAGGAGGTCCTGATTCCTCTATATAGATCTTTATATCACTAGAGGGATCACCAGCAGGAGAAAGGAGGTCCCGATTCCTCTATATAGATCTTCAGCAGGAGAAAAGAGGTCCCGATTCCTCTATATAGATCTTTATATCACTAGAGGGATCACCAGCAGGAGGAAGGAGGTCCCGATTCTTCTATATAGATTTTTATATCACTAGAGGGATCACCAGCAGGCATAAGGAGATCCCGATTCCTCTATATAGATCTTTAAATCACTAGAGGGATCACCAGCAGCAGAAGGAGGTCCTGATTCCTCTATATAGATCTTCAGCAGGCAGAAGGGGGTCCCGATTCCTCTCTATAGATCTTTATATCACAAGAGGGGTCACTAACAGAGAGAAGGAGGTTCCGATTCCTCTCTATTGATCTTCAAACCACTAGAGGGGACACAAGCAGGAAACATGAGGTCCCGATTCCCTCAATATAGATCTTCAGTTATCACTAAACAGATCACCAGCAGAAGGAAGGAGATCCTGATTCTACTATATAGATTTTTAGTATATTGACAAGACAGAACGAGTCTAGAGACAGGCAACTAAAATGGAGAAAGGTCTGAGGGATAACACATATGAGGAAAGATTGCTGAAACCCAATATGTAAAACCTTGAGATGAGAAGCAAAACCTTTAAATGCTTGAAGGGTGTGAGGAACATTCAGGAATGCAGTATTTTTTATATGAAGTTGACATCAAGGAAGCAGAGACATGACCTCCAACTAGCAGAAGGAAGATCAAGAGCAACATAATAATTTACTGAAAGAGTAATGAAGGCTTAGAAGAGACATCCAACAGATGTAATGAGTCAATCAACAGTAAGTGACTTTAAATAATCTTAGGGCTATCCTCTGACACAAAATGTTAAAAGGAGAAACGACGGACCACCGTTTGTGCTGCCAGTCTCCTATGGTTATGTGATAGAAATGCCATTTTTTTTTCTCTTTTACATTTTTTATTATAGGGTTGGCGCAGTTACTATTTCTTTTCACAGTCTCCGATGGTTCCAGGTTACATAGAAATGAAAAAAAAAAAAAAAAAAAAGTAATAGAGAAACAGGGATGGTGGAGCCCTGGATTCCAAGCTGATGGAGAGCTCTGATCAGATGGAACCGGAAAGTGGAGAGAACTCCCCCTTACGGGACTTTAATGGCCCAAATAACAATATATCAGAGTAGATTTATAAAAAGTTTAACAAAATCTCTCTCTTTCACTCTCTACAAGTTCTTTCATTACTTCTATTCCGTACAGCCTACATCTCTAACTGGAACCCAACCCTCAAAACCCTCAACTGCCTCTATTTTGCACTATGGAGCCAAACACTCCAGTAAGGAAAGTGAGTGCTCTTTGGCCCCTCAGATAAGAGAAAATTGCTTTTTATTAAGGTACTTACATACTACAAAGAAACCTGAATTATTAAAAATAGCCGGGCAAAGGTGACATTCTCTCTCTGCTGCTGTCATAAGAGTACAGCCTCCTATGAACAATATATATCCTTCTTTATCTCACACAGTATAGCCGCAGGCCAGAGAGGAAGATGCAGAATAATTCAGACCGGGCGGCTAACATACAGAATCCATAATATATTCACATTCTGATTCACTCTGAGGCAGTGGTTCTCAACCTTGCTAGTGCTGTGACCCCTTGATAAAATTTCACAAGTTATGGGAACCCCTAACAGTAAAATGATTTTCGTACCATGGGTTGTCAGCACCCAAGGCAAGTAATTTGTGCCCCTAACCCACAGACATTTAACGCTCCCTAAGTCCCTTCCTCTTGTATAGTATTGAACCACCTTATGGTACATTTTAGGATGTACCACTCTTTGTTCTCCTTTCTTTCCCCTTTTACCTCTCTATCCTACATTTTAGTTTTTTCCCCATCCCTCTCTCTAGCCATCTTTCTTGTTCCTTGTTCTCTTATTCTTTCTCTCCTTTTCTTTGTTCATCCCCCTCTTTTTCTCTCCCATGTATTCTCTATTTTTACTCCTTAGTGGGGGGTTGGGATGAGTGGCAGTGCTGGCGGGGAGTTGGGATGAGTGGCAGTGCTGGGGGGATGGGATCAGTGGCAGTGCTGGGGGGAGTTCTGATCAGTCAACTTAGGTGCTCTTGATGAAGGTCATCTGCTGATCTAAGAACTGTAAAGAGGACTTTTGATGGCAACTATAATCACAGGTAGGGTTACTCTCTGTGTCTCCGGCTTTGTGGTATCTCGTAGCAGTGACACCTATGCCGAAATCAGGAGATAGGGTCTCCTCCAGCCCCTCCCACTTCACATTCCTCACCAGTCAGCTGACTTCTAGTCTCTGCCAAACTGAATGGGCGGCTGCAAAGTGGCTGAGTGGGCGGGCGCGGGCTCCAGGGACAGCCCTGCTGGGCGGCCGCAAAAAGACTGGGAGAGCGGTGCGGGCTTCAGGAACAGCCCAGGATTCGGTGACCCCTGGCAAATCATCATTCGACCCCCAAAGGGGGGCCCGACCCCCAGGTTGAGAACCACTGCTCTATGGGCTTGTTTTCATTTGCTTGAACTTTAACAGACATTAAAAGCGCCAACCGCTTCAACATGCTTTTTTTATGCTTTTTTTAAGCTTTAATCAAGATTGGCAAATGTCCTGTGTGTGTTGATTTTCTATTTGTTTCAAAGGGGCCCAGCAGATCCCCAGCTCATTAGTTCCCTTGTCCAGCAGATCCCCAGCTCATTATTTCCCTTGTCCAGCAGATTCCCAGCTCATTAGTTCCCTTGTCCAGCAGATCCCCAGCTCATTAGTTCCCTTGTCCAGCAGATCCCCAGCTCATTAGTTCCCTTGTCCAGCAGATCCCCAGCTCATTAGTTCCCTTGTCCAGCAGATCGCCAGCTCATTAGTTCCCTTGTCCAGCCGATCCCCAGCTCATTAGTTCCCTTGTTCAGCAGATCCCCAGCTCATTAGTTTCCCTGTCCAGCAGATCCCCTGCTCATTAGTTCCCTTGTCCAGCAGATTCCCAGCTCATTAGTACCCCTGTCCAGCAGATTCCCAGCTCATTAGTACCCCTGTCCAGCAGATTCCCAGCTCATTAGTTCCCTTGTCCAGCAGATTCCCAGCTCATTAGTTCCCTTGTCCAGCAGATTCCCAGCTCATTAGTTCCCTTGTCCAGCAGATTCCCAGCTCATTAGTTCCCCTGTCCAGAAGATTCCCAGCTCATTAGAAACTCTGTTCAGCAAATCCCCAGCTCATTAGTTCCCCTGTCCAGCAGATTCCCAGCTCATTAGTTCCCTTGTCCAGCAGATTCCCAGCTGATTAGTTCCCCTGTCCAGCAGATTCCCAGCTCATTAGTACCCCTGTCCAGCAGATTCCCAGCTCATTAGTTCCCTTGTCCAGCAGATTCCCAGCTCATTAGTTCCCTTGTCCAGCAGATTCCCAGCTCATTAGTTCCCTTGTCCAGCAGATTCCCAGCTCATTAGTTCCCCTGTCCAGAAGATTCCCAGCTCATTAGAAACTCTGTTCAGCAAATCCCCAGCTCATTAGTTCCCCTGTCCAGCAGATTCCCAGCTCATTAGTACCCCTGTCCAGCAGATCCCCAGCTCATTAGTTCCCTTGTCCAGCAGATTCCCAGCTGATTAGTTCCCTTGTCCACCAGATTCCCAGCTCATTAGTTCCCTTGTCCAGCAGATTCCCAGCTCATTAGTACCCCTGTCCAGCAGATTCCCAGCTCATTAGAAACTCTGTCCAGTAGTAACTCCCAGGTTTGCTGATCCCCCAATCAGTAGTAACGCACTGCACTGCTGATCCCCCTGATCAGTAGTAACTCCCATCTCTGCTGATCCCCCCGATCAGTAGTAACTCCCATCTCTGCTGATCCCCCCGATCACTAGTAACTCCCATCTCAGCTGATCCCCCCGATCAATAGTAACTCCCAGGAGGAGAGGAAGTGCAAAGAGGAAAGGAAAAACGGGAAAGGGGAGAAAGAAAGAGGGGACAAACGTATCTAATAGAAAGAGGGAGGCTGGGAGGAGGAGAGGAATGGGGAGACAAGGAAGAAAAGAACAGGAGAGGAAAGGGAGAAGAGAAGGAAGTGAGAGATGGTGAGGGAAAAAGAGAGGAAAGGAGAAGCAAGGAGGAGAGAGAAATGGAGAGGAAAGGAGAAGCAGGGAGGAGAGAGAAGAGGAGAGAAAAGGAGAAAAGATGAAGGGAGAAGTGAGGAAGAGAGGGGAGAACCAAGAAAAGGAGGACAGGGAGAGAGAAGAGAGGTAGTGAAAGGGATGGGAGGGGAAAAGGAGAGGAGAAAAAAGGAAGGGAGCAGAGATGAGAGGTTGAAAGGGGAGAAGAAAGGCGAGGCATGGAAGGAAAAGTAGAGGAAGAGAGAAAGGCAGAGGCAGAGAAGAACGAGGCAAGGAAAAAAGGGACAGGGAGGAAAATATTAAGGGAAAAAGAGAGGTTAGAAGAAGAGGAGAGGAAGGGTGAGGTAGGGAGGGATGGGGAGAGAAGAAAGGAGGGGAGGGAAAAGGAAAGGAAGGGGGAGCTGATGAAAAGGAAGAGAGAGGCATCTAGGAAAAAGGAGAGGAAGGGAGAGGAAATAAAAGAAGAGAAAGTGAGAGACAGAGAGGAAAAAGGCGGGGAGAGGAAGGCAGAGGAAGAGAGGGGAAGGGAGAAAAAGGGAGAGGAAGGGAGAAAACGGGAGAGGAAGGGAGAGAAAGCGAGGGAGAGGAAGGGAGAGAAAGAGAGAGAGAGGAAGAGAGAGAAAGAGAGAGAAAGAGAGAGAAAGAGAGAGGAAGAGAGAGGAAGAGAGAGGAAGAGAGAGGAAGAGAGAGGAAGAGAGAGGAAGAGAGAGGAAGAGAGAGGAAGAGAGAGGAAGAGAGAGAGGAAGAGAGAGAGGAAGGGAAAGAGGAAGGGAGAGAGGAAGAGAGAGAGGAAGGGAGAGGAAGGGAGAAAAGGGGAGAGGAAGAGAGAGGAAGAGAGAGGAAGAGAGAGGGAGAGGAAGGGAGAGGAAGAGAGGGAAAGGGAGAGGAAGAGATGGGAAGGGAGAGGAAGGGAGAGGAAGGGAGAGGAAGGGAGAGGAAGAGAGAGAGGAAGAGAGAGAGGAAGGGAAAGAGGAAGGGAGAGAGGAAGAGAGAGAGGAAGGGAGAGGAAGGGAGAAAAGGGGAGAGGAAGAGAGGAAGAGAGAGGAAGAGAGAGGAAGAGAGAGGGAGAGGAAGGGAGAGGAAGAGAGGGAAAGGGAGAGGAAGAGATGGGAAGGGAGAGGAAGGGAGAGGAAGGGAGAGGAAGGGAGAGGAAGAGAGAGAGAGGAAGAGAGAGGAAGAGAGAGGAAGAGAGAGGAAGGGAGAGGAAGGGAGAGGAAGGGAGAGGAAGGGAGAGAAAGAGAGAGAAAGAGAGAGGGGAGAGTAGTAAAGAAAGGAAGAATAGTATACTTGAATGAATGTTATCAATATGGGGAAAAAACACCAGTCAGTTCAAATCTCACAAAATAACTTTGTCAAATAACTTTTCACACACATATTCAAAAAAATAATACTCTTAGGACTTGACAAATATGACAATGCAGCCTCTTTTCTTCTCCAGTAAGCAGAAAATGATGGTAATCGAATCTTCATCTATCTGGAGGAAACCTTAAAATGTGATGCATTGTGTGACAGAGGAACACAAAGCTGGAAAATAATGAGAACGCTGCCAATTTCCTCCAGACTCAGAAAATTGGTGCTCGGCATAATGCGCTTTCATAACGCCGTGGCTTCGACAGAATCTATTGCGTGTCACCAGACAGAGAGGTCTGAAAGACCCCAAACTGAGAGGAAGAGTTGTTTGTGCCAAAGTAGCTGCATGATTAAAATGAGATGGAAATCACATGTACAGGCACACGGCAGAGTTCAGACTAGGTTGCCTTTAAACCCTACCCTTGGAGAGGGGCCCTAAAAGGTCTGTTAAAGGGTCCTTAAAAAAAAAAACCATAAAACTTAAAAATGATATTCTATGGCAGGGGTATTGAATTAAAATACACAGCATGTTTCCCTGATGACTAAGATCTTTACATCACAGTCCCAGTCACATTGTCCTCAGTCCCCCTTCACATCACAGCCCCCCACCCCCTTTTATGTCCCAGGTCCCTCTTCAAATCGCAGCCCCCCTTTACATCACAGTTCCCCCCCATGTCACAGCCCCCCTTTACATCACAGTTCCCCCCATGTCACAGCCCCCCCTTTACATCATAGTTCCCCCCCATGTCACAGCCCCCCCCCTTTACATCACAGTCCCAGTCACATTGTCCTCATTCCCATCACAGTTTCTCCCCCTTTATGTCACATTTCACCCCACATCACAGGCCCCTCCTTTTATGTCACAGCCCCCCCTTTACATCACAGTTCCCCCCATGTCAGAGTCCCCCTTTACATCACAGCGCCCCCCCTGTTACATCATAGTTCCCCCCCATGTCACATCCACTCCCTTACTGTCACAGTTCCCCCTTCATGTCAGTGTCCTCCACTCCCTTAGCTCCCCCTCATGTCAGTGTCCAGGGCTGGACTGGGACAAAAATTTGGCCCTGGACTTCATCCAGACCGGCCCACTTTAATTCAATAAAATGCTGACCCCCCCCCCCCCCCCCGAAAAATCACGCCCACCAAAAGGACCCTACATCCATTATTGTATATCATGAGAGGGTGAGAGAGAGGGGAAGGAGAGAGAGAGGGAGGGTTGAGGGAAAGAGGGTGAGAGAGGGGGGTGAGTGTAAGAAAAAGAGAGTGAGTGTAAAAGAGAGGGGGTGAGTGTAAGACCCCTTTTTACACTGAGGCGTTTTTTAGGCACTTTTGGGCTAAAAATAGCGCCTGTAAAGCGACTGAAAAACGCTTCCGCTGCAGTCCCAGTGTGAAAGCCTGAGTGCTTTCACACTGGGGTGCTGCCAGGGCATTAGAAAAAGTCCTCCAAGCAGCATCTCTGTTTTAAAAAACGGCCCACTGAGCCATCGGCCCACCGGGAAACTCCCTGTAGTCCCTATGGCCAGTCCATCCCTGTCAGTGTCCCCCACCCCGTTAGCCTCCCCCCTCATAGCAGTGCCCTGACACCCCCCCCCCCACACACACACATATTTTATAGCAATATTCTCACCACCCCCCCTTTATAGCAACTTGTTAGGAAGCCCCCATTTTAACAGTATCCACAACCCACCTTTATAACAGTTCCCCCCCCCCCCCCCTCAATAGCAGTGTCCTCAGCCCCCTCTTCGCCCCCCCCCCCCATTCCCAGCAGCGGTTTCAGTCCTACCTTATACAAGGCAGGTCTGGGTGGAGAGGGGAGCTGACCAGCTTTTCCTCTTACCAAGCTGGTGATTGGTGGCTAGGACCACCCAGGGTCCAAGCCACCAATCACCTGCTTGGGGCTCCTGCACTCTGTCCAGACCGGCCTTGTGCTCGGTCCTGCTGCGAGGATGATGGTGCAACAGCTGTGGGGAAGCAAGCAGGAGAGGGATCTACAAATGCGGCCAGGACAGGGAGGAAGAGAGACCCGGCTCCTAAATGGTGCAACAATGGCAGTCCGGAAGTAGCTGTCACTTGGTCCGGATAGGGACAGCGGTTCTATGGCATGACTATATTACAGACATCACCTACCTTTCCCCATATAGCGTTCTGGAGGTAGATCATAAGGCACTGGAAATGTTCCTTTAGAGCCTTCGTTATTGGCGAAGACATTGACCTTAACCTGGAATGTTCCATTGTCGAAGCCCTGCAGAGAAACAAAGAGTGTTTAAGAAACTTCCCCCCCTACACATGAAATAGGATGCTCATTGTCCATTCACAGCCTGGGAGCGGGTCCAGGACAGCCTGGACTCAGAAGAAGTGGATTAAAGACGATGACGGTCATTCAACTCATGAAGATTGAAGTTACCTTGCGGGTGAAAAGAAGAAGGGCCGCCATCCGGAATTATGGGGCCCCTTACACAGCATCAGGCATGGGCCCCCTGGAGCAGAGAAGCGGGGGGGGGGGGTGTGCTGCCGCCTGAAATTGAGAAGCGGGGGGGCTGCCACGAATTGAGAAGCGGGGGGGCCCCTTTACAAAAAAAAAAAGAAATAAAGAAAAATATATATAAAAAAAGGGGGGTCCATCCAGGGGACCTCTGGACCCTTTAATAAAAATATAAAATATCTATATATATATATATTTTTACAAAGGAGGGTTACCATCTGGGGCCCTCTGGGCCATTGTATATATATATATATATATATATATATATATATATATATATATTATATATATATATATATACATATACACACACACACACATTTAAGGAAATTACAAAAAAAGGGAAGTTGCCATCCGGGACCTCTGGTGGGCCCGTTAATAATAATAATAATAATAATAATAATAAAAAAAGAAACCTCTGGGCCCTTTAATAAAAAATAAATAAAAACAATTATATACATTATATATATATATATAAAATAAAGATTTATAAAAAAAAAAAAAAAAAAAAGGGCGGGAGTTTCCATCCAGGGCCCTGGGGACCTCTGGGCCCTTTAATAAAAAACTAAATAAAAATATATTAAAAAAATATTTTTTTTAATAAAAAAAATAAAAAAAAGGAGGGTTGCCATCCGGGCCCCTTACAGGTGTACTGCCTGTACCCCCCTGATGGCGGCCCTGAAAAGAAGTACTGAGGAGGACCTATAGTGTACTGCTCTTTTTTTTTTTTAAATGCTTTTTTTTTATCTTTTACTTTTAAAAGTAAAGAACAGATTTGGGGTCTTTTTGACCCCAGATCTTGTCATACAGAGGACCTGTCATCCTTATTTCTATTACAATGGAGGCTTACATAAAATTGATTTGAAACAATAAAATAAATTAAAGGGACAGTGTAAAAATAAAAATAAATTAATGTAAGGTATCTCCCCGAACGTTGAAGCGAGAGCAATAATTCTAGCGCTAGACCTCCTCTGTAACTCTAAACAGGTAACCTATGAAGGCGTTTAAAATGACGCTTATAGAGATTTTTAAGTACAGTACTTTGTCACCATTCCACGAGCTGTGCGCAATTTAAAGCGCGACGTGTTAGGTATCTATTTACTCAGCGTAACATCATCTTTCATATTTTACAAAAAAATTGGGTTATATATTTAATATTTATTTTTTATTAATTAAAGTGTCTTTTTCCCCCCAAAGAAATTGCGTTTTAAAAACCGCTGCGCAAAGACCATGTGACATAAAAAGTTACAACGGTCGCAATTTTTATTCCCTAGGGCAGTGATGGCGAACCTTGGCACCCCAGATGTTTTGGAACTACATTTCCCATGATGCCCAACTACACTGCAGAGTGCATGATCATCATGGGAAATGTAGTTCCAAAACATCTGGGGTGCCAAGGTTCTCCATCACTGCCCTTTATATATATTTTTATGGATATTTATTATAGCAAAAAGTAAAAAATATTGCATTCTTTTCAAAATTGTCGCTCTATTTTTGTTTATAGCGCAAAAAATAAAAACCGCAGAGGTGATCAAATACCACCAAAAGAAAGCTCTATTTGTGGGGAAAAAAGGAAGCCAATTTTGTTTGGGAGCCACGTCGCACGACTGCGCAATTGTCAGTTTAAAGTGACGCAGTGCCGAATCGCAAAAACTGGCCGGGTCCTTTAGCTGCCTAAAGGTCCGGGTCTTAAGTGGTTAATAACAGTATTCTATTTTTTTCCATCCCAGAGCAGAAGGTCGCTGGCCACATCAGAGGGCTCCGCGGGCCACAAGTGGTTGGTCACCCCTGCTCTTGGGTGTACGCCATAATGTCGCAGTCACGGAAAAAAAAAATCGCTGATCGGCGCCATTAGTAGTAAAACATTTTTTTTTAATAAAAATGCAATAAAACTATCCCCTATTTTGTAAACGCTATAAATTTTGCGCAAACCAACCGATAAACGCTTATTGCGATTTTTTTTACCAAAAATATGTAGAAGAATACGTATCGGCCTAAACTGAGTAAAAAAAATGTTTTATATATTTTTGAGGGATATTTATTATAGTAAAAAGTAAAAAATATTGAATTTTTTTCAAAATTGTTGCTCTATTTTTGTTTATAGCGCAAAAAATAAAAACCGCAGATGTGATCAAATACCACCAAAAGAAAAGCTCTATTTGTGGGAAAAAAAGGACGCCAATTTTGTTTGGGAGCCACGTCGCACGACCGCGGCAATTGTCAGTTAAAGCGACGCAGTGCCGAATCGCAAAAACTGGCCGGGTCCTTTAGCTGCCTAACGGTCCGGGTCTTAAGGTGGTTAATAACAGTATTCTATTCTTTTCCATCCCAGAGCAGGAGGTCGCGGGCCACATCAGAGGGCTCCGCGGGCCACAAGTGGTTGGGCACCCCTGCTCTTGGGTGTCCGCCATAATGTCGCAGTCACGAAAAAAATCGCTGATCGGCGCCATTAGTAGTAAAACATTTTTTTTTTATAAAAATGCAATAAAACTATCCCCTATTTTGTAAACGCTATAAATTTGTCGCAAACCAACCGATTAAACGCTTATTGCGATTTTTTTTTACCAAAAATATGTAGAAGAATACGTATCGGCCTACGTCAGAGGGCTCCGCGGGCCACAAGTGGTTGGGCACCCCTGCTTCTTGGGTGTCTGCTTTCAGAAAATATATAATATGTGTGGGTTTTGTGTAATCGTCATGCCTAAAAGTATTTTTTAAACATGTGTGGCAAAGAAAAAATGAAAAATAAAGAAAAAACCCTGCAAAAACAGCTCTGGCAGCGAAAAGGAGTTAAAAAGCAAAGAGGCAAGCAAGGTAACCAATCAGAAACCAGCGTTCTAAGAGCTGTCACCAGACTGAACCCTGATTGTTATGTGCTTTATTATCTCGTCATTTCCTCATTTAATAAACCTTTATATGTTTATTCTGAAACTCATTATGGACTCTTCCCTGCCACAGAACAGATGTCTGAACATAAAAAACTGTTTTAATTAAGCATTCAAAGCCGAAGAATCCTCAATGGTGAGGAGGGAATATCAAAATGTATTATCTGGAGATGACATGTTGTTTCAATCGGCGCCGCAACCGAGTAAATATGAAATCTTGCATATTCATAGAATTGGGTAGAGTGCGGATCTTCTGTAGACGGGTCTCCTGAGCATTATTCTCCGTATTCTGGTGACTGGACATCAGAGGACGCACTTTACTTCCCACAACGCATTTCAAAGAACGATCCAAGACCTTTTGTTCACTTATATATTCTTCCAAAACCACCAAAAGTATTATTATTTTAACCACTTAAGACCCGGCAGCTAAAGGACCCGGACAGGTTTTTCGATTCGGCACTGCGTCGCTTTAACTGACAATTGCGCGGTCGTTGCGACGCGGCTCGCAAACCAAATTGGCGTCCTTTTTTCCCCACAAATAGAGCTTTCTTTTGAGCTTTGATCACCTCTGCGGTTTTTATTTTTTGCGCTATAAACAAAAATAGAGCGACAATTTTGAAAAAAAATGCTATATTTTTTACTTTTTGCTATAATAAATATCCCCCAAAAATATATATCAAAAACATTTTTTTCCCCTCAGTTTAGGCAGATACGTATTCTTCTACCTATTTTTGGTAAAAAAAAAAAAATCGCAATAAGTGTTTATTGATTGGTTTGCGCAAAAGTTATAGCGTCTACAAAATAGGGGATAGTTTTAGAATTTGTATTATTTTTTTTACTAGTAATGGCGGCGATCAGCGATTTTTATTGTGACTGCGACATTATGGCGGACACATCGGACACTGATTTGGGACCATTGTCATTTTTACAGCGGTCAGTGCTATAAAAATGCACTGATTACTGTACAAAATGACACTGGCAGTGAAGGGGTTAACCCAGGGGTCTCCAAACTATGACCCTCCAGTTATTCAGGAACTACAATTCCCATCATGCCTAGTAATGTCTGTGAATTTCTCATGGGATGTGTAGTCCTGCAACAGCTGGAGGGTCATAGTTTGAAGATCCCTGGGTCAACCTGTAGGGAGCGCTGAAGGGGTTAAGTGACCCTATGGAGTGATTCTAACTGTTAGGGGGCGTGGCTTGCCGTGACACGTCACTGATCGCTGTTCCCGATGACAGGGAACAGGCGATCAGTGACATGTCAGGGGAAGGACGGGGGAGATGTTGTGTTTACACTCATGACATGTCCGACGGACAGGCTTCCAGCGGACATGTTTCTTAGCATGCTAAGAAACATTTGTCTGCTGGAAACCTGTCCGATCCGCCGGAAAATTGTCCGGTCGGCCGTACACATGACCGAACATGTCCGCGGAAACTGGTCCGCCGGACCAGTTTCAGCGGACATGTTCGGTCGTGTGTACGAGGCCTAAACAATAAACAAAATACAGGAAGAGGACACAGAGAGGGCTTCTGTTGGAGAGTCTGTCAGATGTTTGGCGCCCCCACCTCTGCAGGCGCCTGGGTGCAATGCAGGTGTTCATAGGCTTTTGGCCACATACAGTATAGCTACTTAGACAAGCTGGAAAGTAAAAGATTAGTCATAAAACAATAATAAGAGAGAAAAATATACAACATCAAAGCAGCAACTGAGCTCAGAGAAGAGAGAAATCCATTGTTTCACCCTTAGGAAGCATCCAGTTATTCAGACTTGGAAAGATCTAATATATTCCTACTGAACTCTGCTTGCCATAAGATTTGCTGGGAGTACAATGAGGACGCCGGCGTTGAATGTAAAGTGGAAACTTCTCTCCTTCATCCAGTGTATGGAAGTGACAATGACACATCCCTGCGGGGAGTGGAGGATGCAACGCTCCAATGTATAACGAAATGAAATCACCTCTCAATATCTACTATGGGCGGGTTTCCTGCATTTCTGGCAATCCTCACTCAAACTGAAAACTAAGTACAGCCCTGTGTTCCCAGGCACCTAGCCCCCTCCCCCCCCGCAAACCAAAATACACTATATTACCAAAAGTATTGGGCCGCCTGCCTTTACAGACACATGAACTTTAACCACTTAAGACCCGGACCTTTATGCAGGTAAAAGGACCTGGCCAGTTTTTGCGATTCGGCACTGCGTCGCTTTAACTGACAATTGCGCGGTCGTGCGACGTGGCACCCAAGCAAAATTGGCGTCCTTTTTTCCCCACAAATAGAGTTTTCTTTTGGTGGTATTTGATCACCTCTGCGGTTTTTATTTTTTGCGCTATAAACAAAAATAGAGCGACAATTTTGAAAAAAAATCAATATTCTTTACTTTTTGCTATAATAAATATCCCCAAAAAATATATAAAAAAAAACATTTTTTTCTCAGTTTAGGCCGATATGTATTCTTCTACCTATTTTTGGTAAAAATAAATAAATCGCAATAAGCGTCTATCTATGGTTTGCACAAAATTTATAGCGTTTACAAAATAAGAGAGTTTTATTGCATTTTTATTATTAATTTTTTTTTTACTACTAATGGCGGCGATCAGCGATTTTTTTCGTGACTGCGACATTATGGCGGACACATTGGACAATTTTGACACATTTTTGGGACCATTGTCATTTTCACAGCAAAAAATGCTATAAAAATGCATTGTTTACTGTGAAAATGACAATTGCAGTTTGGGAGTTAACCACAAGGGGGGCGCTGAAGGGGTTAAGTGTGACCTCATATGGGGCTCTCTAAGCCGAAACGCGTCGTTTTTTTTGCTATTTCAGCACCCTATACTGCTTTTATTCTTATTCACGTGATTTTATGTATATTTTTTTTCAAATAAAACCTGTCACGGTTTTAGTTTGATCTGCACCATCTGGAGCATTCTTTCTATTTTTATGTTCACCCATGCTTTGCCTGCCTAATTGAGGCCCCCCACAAGACCTGCATTGGAAGTCGCACCTGCTAGGTTACCGGTACCGGAGGTATTCGTCTGACTGGATTGATACAGCCATCACTGTCCAGAGTGACCATCTCTGCAGAGATCCAGGTCTGTTGAGACCATCACGCCTTTCCTAGACCATCACGCCTTTCCCCCGGGGCCCGGATGGCAGCCCCCTTTTTTTTTTTAGGGGATCCGGAGGTTCCCAGGGGCCCGGAAGGCCCACAGATGGCAACCCCCCATTTTTTTATTTATTTTTTATAAAAAAATATATATATTTTTAAATATATTTCTATTTAATTTTTTATTAAAAGGGACAATTTAATTTTTTGGAGGTCCCCAGGGCCCCGGAAGGCAACCGCCCCTTTTTTTTATTTATTTTTTATAAAAAAAATATATATATTTTTTTATAAATGTTTATTTAAAAAAAAAAAAAAATTTTTTATTAAAGGGCCCATAGGTTTCTTTTTTTTTTTTTATTAAAGGGCCCCAGATTGCAACCCCCCTTTTAAAAAAATTATATATATATATTTATTTATTTTATTTTTATTAAAGGGCCCCCCGCTTCTCAAATCGCGGCAGCCCCCCCCTCTTCTCAATTTCAGGCGGCAGCACCCCCCCCCCCCCCCCGGTTCTCTGCTCCCGGAGGGCCCATGCCTGAAGCTGTGTAAGGGGCCCCATAATTCCTGATGGCGGCCCCGTTAGTGGGTCTTATATATTCGCGATTCTCTACAGAACAGTTGCCCTGTAGCAGTAAATCTGCTATAGGGTCGGTCAGCAAGCGGTTAATCATTTTCGAAAGTCAAAATTCAATTCGGTTTTTACGTAACTGAACAAAAGTGTTGTTTTTTTTGTAAAAAATATATTTCCTTTCTGCTTTGAGCGCCGTCACCATTGTGCCGTCCGTCCGTCTGCTCCATGCGGGGGTCAGGGTAACCTGTGACCGCTCTCCTTGTTTTTCGATCTGCCTGCAGCCAGAATGACCTGGAATCACGCAGAGCATCTGTTTTTTTCCAAGAGTAAGATAACAGGTAGACTGTCCCCGGGAAATTGTCCCCCTGCGGCTCGCCGCGCTCACAGCAGAACATTCAACAACCCCATTATCTAGGAGGGGGGGGACCTACTGATAGTGCGCAGTATTCACGCAGCGCTGCCAGGAAATACCGCTTAATGCAGTATTAAGGTAAACAGAGTGCCATTTACTTAGCAGGTGTCTGTTAACTGCCCCCGCGTACACAAGCCGAGCGTGCGATACTTCTGTAAGTACCAGCGCTCCGGAGACATATAATGAGGCCGGGATTTCTAAACACGGTTATAGTTAATGGCGCTTAATGATACCTGGAAACTTTTAACCCGCCGCGACCTCCCCGGCTTGAATTGTAAACCTGAAATTAAATGTAATGTCGTACATGAGCACTGCGCAGTAAGTTATATCATGGATTAGATACAAAGATATAGAGCAAGGAAGGATAGAGATACAGGGCCAGATCCACAAAGATCTGCCTATCTTTAGGCAGGCGTAGCGTATCTAAGATACACTACGCCGCCGTAACTTAGAGCGTAGTTTCCGTATCCTGAAAGAATTTGCGCCATAAGTTACGGCGGCGTAGTGTAACTGTGTCGAAATAAGGGCGCGCAATTCAAATGGATAAGATGTGGGCGTGTTTTATGTTGATTCTACTTGACCCCACGTAAATTACATTTTTTTGGAACGGCGCATGCGCGGTCCGTGGGGGTATCCCAGTGCGCATGCTCGAAATCACGTCGCAAATAGACAATGCTTTCGACGTGAACGTAATTTACGCAAAGCCCTATTCGCGAACGTTTTACGCAAACGACGGAAAATTCGACGCTGTCCCGACGTCCATACTTAACATTGCGTACGCCCCATAGACCCAGGCGTAACGTTACGCCGAAAAAAGCCTTACGTAAACGACGTAAAAAAATGCGCCGCGCGCACTGACTCTGTCCATTTGGAGCAGTAAGGAGCTGAATTTACCGGCTCCTACCCCGCTCTCCATCCTGACAGTTCCAGGGGGTGGAGGAGGAGCACCGAAGGGGAGAGAAACATGGCGGAATACACGGAGGAATACATGGCGGGAATACACGGCGGGAATACACAGAGGAATACACTATATAGCAGTGATCGGTGCTTGTAACTTCCCCACGCACTGATCACCTCTGACAGTACAAGTATCGGGTGAAGCATCGGGAGCATTTGCCCGAGTACAAGTACTCGGGCACATGCTTGGTATCGGTCCCGATACAGATACTAGGATCGGTGTTGGGACAACCCTAGTCGAAATGTGTTGGAGCATTATATATAGGGCAGAACCAATGTACCATTGAAGTACATCTGCCTATACTGCAAATATTGTCATGTTTGATGGCTCACATGTAAACCAGAGCTCAGATTTTAACACTTTGTGATTTATTTATATTTTTTAAATAAAAAGATTATTCATACAATTTTAATTTGTCTAATATATTATTTGCTGCAAAAAAAAACCCTGGGGGAATTTTCCTACTGTTCATCATTCAATTAGGGTGTGCAGCCTCTCCAATCATGTGCTTTTCTCTATTTCTTAGACATAGAGGAGCATGCGTGTTTCAGGGCTGTCATTATCATCTCTTATTTACTACAAAGGTCTCCAAACTACGGCCTGTAGGCCACATCCGGCCCGCTACAAGATTTTATCCTGTTTTCAGCTAGGGTCAGTGGAGTATACCGAGACTCAGTGCGCAGACTGGCGATAAAGATCAATTGGTCTCCACTTTTGATGGGGATGCTGATATAAGGGGGGGGGGGGGGGGGGCACTGATAGGGACTCTGATGTAAGGGGGTGGAGCTCTGATATGATGGGGGGACTCTGATGTGAAAGGGGGCAATGTTTTGATGTGAAGGGGCATGCTCTGTGAAGGGGAATTCTGATATGAAAGGGGGGTTCTGATGTGAAGGGGTACTTCTGATGTGAAGGGGAAGGTTCTAATGTGAAGGACTGAGGGGGGGGGGGGGTGAGAGGTGAAGGGGGGGGCTTAAATTTGAAAACGGGACTTCTGATGTGAAAAGGGGGCTTTGATGTGAAGGTGAAAGGGTTCTGATGTGAAGGGGAACTTCTGATGTGAAGACGGGGCTCTGATGTGAAGAGGGGAGGTTCTAATGTGAAGGGGAGGTGAGAGGTAAAGGGGTGGGCTTAGATGTTAAGGGGGACTTCTGATGTGAAGAGGAGACTTTGATTTAAAGGGGGGGGGTGGGGCTCTGATGAGAAGGGGGCCCTGATGTGAAGGGAGACTTCTGATGTGAGGGGGGACTCTGATTTAAAGGGGTGCTCTAATGTGAAGGGGGCTCTGATGGGTAGGGGGGACTTCTGATTTGAAGAGGGACTTCTGATATGAAGGGGACTCTGATGAGTAGGGGGGACTTCTGATTTGAAGAGGGACTTCTGATGTGAAGGGGTGCTCTGATGAAAAGGAGGGGCTTTGATTAGAAGGGGGAACTCTGATGTGAAGGGGGACTTCAGATGTAAAGAGGGGTTTCTTATGTGAAGGGAGGGCTCTGATAAGAAGGGGGACTTCTCATATGAAGAGGGGACTCTGATATGTGATATGAAGGGCGGGGGGGGGCTCTGATGTGAAGGGGGACTTCTCACATGAAAGGGGGGTCAGTGATGTAAATGGGGGCCTTCTAAAGTGAAAGAGGGGCTCTGATTTGAAAGAGGGGGGCTTTGATGTGAAGAGGGAATTCCTATGTGAAAAGGGTGGGAGTTCTGATGTGAAAAGGGGGGACTTCTGATGTGAGGGGGGTGGCTCTGATGAGAAGAGGGGGCTTTGATGTAAAGGGGGGGCTCTGATGAGAAGGGGGACTTCTGATGTAAAGAGGGCTCTGATGAGAAGGGGGAGGCTCTGATGAGAAGAGGGGCTCTGATGCAAAAGGGGGACTTTTGATGTGAAGAGGATGTGATTTCTGATATGAAGGGGTGGGCTCTGATGTGAAGGGGGACTTCTCATATGAAGGAGTGGGCTCTGACGTCTGATAGATTTTTTTTTTCCCAGTTCATATTCGTAAAATATACAGTGTGCCCATTGACTAAGAAGATTGAGGACTCCTACTGTACTAAATAAAGTGGCTTTTTAGTAATTTTACAAGTCTACCTGAATACCTTCCAGACATGTCACATGATAAACAGCAACAGTATTCGTTTTTGACAATATATATATATATATCAAATTTTGCATCGTTTACGTCTTTGCGTAAGTCGTTCGCGAATATTGGCTTTGCGTAAATTACATTCACGTCGAAAGCATTGACTATTTGCGACGTGATTAGGAGCATGCGCACTGGGATACGTTCACGGACGGCGCATGCGCCTGTTCGTTAGAGACGTCATTTACGTGGGGTCATGTTTTATTTACATAAAACACGCCCACCTCTTCAAAATTTGAATTTGGTGCGCTTACGCCGGCAGATTTACGCTACGCCGCCGTAACTTAGGGCGCAGGTTCTTTGTGAATCCAGCCCCTGCCTCACTAAGTTACGGCGGCGTATCTGAGATACGCTACGCCCGCACAAAGTTACGGCGGGCTATCTGAATCTAGCCCATTGTTTTCTCTACAGAACGTCAAGTTTGGCAGAAAAATAAATAAAATAAAATAGAATGTTACTAATGAGAAAACAAACTTACGAAGGCAGATGGCAGGAAAAGGACTCCCAGCTCATAGGAGCGGATAAACAGCTGGGCACCGCTCTTCTCCAGGGAGCCCCACGCTGCTTTCGACAGATTTGCACTAAAAGAAAAATAATCATAAAATAAATAGAATGATAAAACAAATAGAAATCGACATTCATAGAGAACTTTTACAAGAAACATATCAGTGTTCAGCTCAAAGCAGATCATTCCTTTCACTGTAAGGAGCATTTAAAGGGGGGCCTGTTGTCTTGTCCTGCATTGGGAACGCACAGAGTCATTTTAGAGGTCCATTTATTAACCGCTTAAGACCCGGACCATTCTGCAGGTTAAGGATCGTGCCCCTTTTTGCGATTCGGCACTGCGTCGATTTAACTGACAATTGCGCGGTCGTGCGACGTGGCTCCCAAACAAAATTTACGTCCTTTTTTTCCCACACATAGAGATTTCTTTTGGTGGTATTTGATCACCTCTGCGGTTTTATTTTTTTGCGCTATGAACAAAAATATGCAATAAAATGTACTATCATTTTATATGTATGTCATTTCTTACCAAGTACCGAGATAGTCCATTCATCTTTTCGGGGGGAGGGAATGTTAGAGGATCAGCATTAGCCACTGTCCCTTGTCCCCACCCTTTTCGTCTGTATATCAACCTGGATGGTGGTACGCTTTTAAGATTAGCTATTCTGTTTTATCTGAGGCCATACTCAACATTTTCGCGTGTACCCCATGTTGGTGTCATTGGGGGGAATGGTCCCCCATCATTGGTGTTATTGGGCCCTATTGTTGGTGTCATTGAGAGGAATGGTCCCCTATCTTTGGTGTTATTAGGCCCCATTGTTGGTGTCATTGAGAGGAATTGTGCCCCATATTTGGTGTCATTCGGTGCAATTGTGGGCCCAACATACAGGGAGCACCATCGGGCATTCTGGAGCACCCAGGCCAATCCTGACATTTCTCTCTTACATGTAAAAATCATCATTTATTTGCTAGAAAATTACATAGAACCCCCAAACATTATATATGCTTTTCTAGCAAAGACCCTAGAGAATACAATGGCGGTAAAAAAAAAGTTTTGTGCTTAAAAAAAAAAAAAAACACAAAACAGTAAAGTTAGCCCAATGTTTTTGCATAATATGAAAGATGAAGTTACGCCGAGTAAACAGATACCCAAAATGTCACCCTTCAAAACTGCACACGCTCGTGGAATGGCCCAAACTTCGCTACTTAAAAATCCCCATAGGCGACGCTTTAAATATTTTTACTGGTTACATTTTTTTTTAGTTACAGAGAAGGTCTAAGGCCAAAATTATTGCTCTCGCTCTAAAGTTCGCAGAGATACCTCACATGTGTGGTTTGAACACCGTTTTCATGTGTGGGCGGGTCTTAAGTGTGCGTTCGCTTCTGCATGCGAGCACACAGGGGAAAAAAAAAAAATAGTATTGTTTACTTTACTTTGTTTATTTTAGTTTGACACTTTTTTCCCCAAAAATAAATTTTTGATCACTTTTATTCCTATTATAAGGAATGTCAACATCCCTTGTAATAGGAATATAGCATGACAGGACCTCTTTACAGTGAGATGTGGGGTCAATAAGACTCAACATCTCACCTCTAGGCTGGGAAGCCTGAAATAAAATAAAAAAATTATCCTGGCTTCAATCGTAGCGCTATTGCGGAGTATTGGCAGGGTATTGCGGAGTATTGCGGAGTATTGGCAGGGTATTGCGGAGTATTGGCAGGGTATTGCGGAGTATTGGCAGGGTATTGCGGAGTATTGGCAGGGTATTGCGGTGTCCCATTCTTGGTGTCATTGGGAGGAATTGGGCCCCATTGTTGGTGTCATTGGCAAGAACTGTACCCCTTTGTTGGTGTCAGTGAATGAAATAGTGCCCCAAGGGCCAGATAAAATCAAGCAAAGGGCCGCATCTGGCCCCCGGACCACAGTTTGGAGACCACGGATTTAGACGACTAAAATGTTTTAGTGAACAAAATTAACACTGGTGCACAGTCTATTTTTCCTTTAGTAAATCAAATTTTGTTAGATCAACATAATGAAAGAATGAATAAATCGATGTCTTCCGCCATATACAGCCCCCATAAGAATCCTGCTCGGCAGGCCCAGCGATGCTCACAAGACCCATCTGCAAGGTAAACAACTGAACAGACCAACATGTACATCGCATGCATGTTCCAGCTCCTGAGCTCAAATTATACAGCAATATATAGGGGGGCATGGAGAGAACTTCCGCTCAGTGTTTCAATTAAGCCTTGTTTTTTCCCTTAATGGCAGCTATTTAAAGCCCACATCATCTTGGTTTCTGCACTAATTGCCGAGTTCTGCAAATCGATTGTAAGTGCTATTAATGACATAGGAGGTCTATTAGATCCAGGTCTATTTCTATGAAACAAACACTCTAGGTTTCCTCTGAAAGGTCAGCCATTGTCAAGGTACAGATGTTTAATGCGCCCAATAACACCCCCCCCCCCCCCCATATTGGGAGTCTGGCAAGTCTGCTGTGAACCCCATTGAGTGTCAGGCACAAAGATCTGAATGGAGCAGCTTGAACCCCAACACCAAGCAAAAGAGGTGTAAAAAAGTCAACCGAGATGCCATGGTGGTAAAATACATTAACCACTTAACCCCCGGACCATATTGTTGGTCAAAGACCAGAGCACTTCTTGCGATTCGGCACTGCGTCGCTTTAACTGACAATGGCGCGGTCGTGCGACGTGGCTCCCAAACAAAATTGGCCTCCTTTTTTCCCCACAAATAGAGCTTTCTTTTGGTAGTATTTGATCACCTCTGCGGTTTTTATTTTTTGCGCTTTAAACAAAAATAGAGCGTCAATTTTGAAAAAAAAATGCTATATTTTTTACTTTTTGCTATAACATATATAAAAAATGTTTTTCCTCAGTTTAGGCCGATACGTATTCTTCTACTTATTTTTGGTAAAAAAAAATCGCATTAAGCGTTTATCGATTGGTTTGCGCAAAATTTATAGCGTTTACAAAATAGGAGATAGTTTTATTATTTTATTTTTTTTACTACTAATGGCGGCGATCAGCGTTTTTTTTCGTGACTGCGACATTATGGCGGACACTTCGGGCAATTTTGACACATTTTTGGGACCATTGTAATTTTCACAGCAAAAAATGCATTTAAATTGCATTCTTTATTGTGAAAATGACAGTTGCAGTTTGGGAGTTAACCACAGGGGGCGCTGTAGGAGTTAGGGTTCACCTACTGCGTGTTTACAACTGTAGGGGGGTGTGGCTGTAGGTGTGACGTCATCGATCGAGTCTCCCTATAAAAGGGATCACTCGATCGATGCAGCCGCCACAGTGAAGCACGGGGAAGCCGTGTTTACATACGACTCTCCCCGTTCTTCAGCTCCGGGGAGCGATCGCGAGGGGGCGGCTAGAAACGAATAGCCGCGCCCTCGTCCCGGATCGCTCCTGAAGACAGGGAACCGCCGCATGTACCGGGGGGGGGGGGGGGGGGGTCCCGATCGGACCCCCGTCTAGGCAGGGACGTACAGGTACGCCAATGTGCCTGTCCGTGCCATTCTGCCGACGTAAATGTACATGCGGCGGTCCGGAAGTGGTTAATGACATTTGTTTTTTGGGTGGAACTCCACTTTAAGGCTCATGCAGCATGGTAACCCTTATTTCTGGTGGGGATACAGACCTAGCAATAAGGTGTACACAAATTATGGCTATGAATACGGCAAGAAAAAAAACTAAGAACTACAAAGAAAATGAGCAAAAAAAAGTGGATCGATAGAGCATGAAGCCGGCGGCAGAAAGCGCAAATTTGTATTTCTCACTTTGTTTGCAGGCCCAGGAGAGGCTCATTGGCTGAGAACGACGTACGTAATGAAGCTCGGTTTCGGATGATGGATGGTTGCCGAACGCCGACGACTTGCGCCTGAGGGACATTGGCACTTGGAATATTTAGAATCCTCAAACAAATTGGAGTTGCCATAGCAGCCACTGGAGACTAATTATGGAATGCGGTTCGCGCAGTTCAGTTCAATGAAGAACGCCGCATGTTACACACAATAACTCGCTGATGAATGGAGGGCACGCTACCAAGGGGCGGGAGAATCCCACATATGAGGACAATGGAGGCCAATTATTGGTCAGAAGACAGCGAACAGGTAAAATAATATAAAACTTACAGTAGAGGGAAACCCCTAACCGAATGATATATTAATCGCTCTGCGCACTGTTTATCATAAACCATTGCAATTGTTTTAACAACAATAAAAATCGTGGTTTTAACAGTTTTTATTCTTTGTTGCAATATCAGTGCTGCCATCTCCTGCAATCTATACAGGGCTGGTGCAAGGATTTTTGACACCCTAGGCGAAACCTCATTTTGCCGTCCCCCCTTGGCTCCACCCATGACCCCACCCCCTTTCCCTGCCCATGTATACCCCACCTTTCTAATGAAGCACCCATCAAATGAAGCCCACCAGCGCCCATCAATGCAGCCTCACCAGCGCCCATCAAATGCAGCTTCACCAGCGCCCATCAAATGCAGCTTCACCAGCGCCCATCAATTGCAGCTTCACCAGCGCCCATCAAATGCAGCTTCACCAGCGCCCATCAAATGCAGCCTCACCAGCGCCCATCAAATGCAGCCTCACCAGCGCCCATCAAATGCAGCCTCACCAGCGCCCATCAAATGCAGCCTCACCAGCGCCCATCAAATGCAGCCTCACCAGCGCCCATCAAATGCAGCCCCACCAGCGCCCATCAAATGCAGCCCCACCAGCGTCCATCAAATGCAGCCTCACCAGCGCCCATCAAATGCAGCCTCACCAGCGCCCATCAAATGCAGCCTCACCAGCGCCCATCAAACGCAGCTTCACCAGCGCCCATCAATACAGCCTAACCAGCGCCCATCAAATGCAACCTCACCAGCGCCCATCAAATGCAGCCTCACCAGCGCCCATCAAATGCAGCCTCACCAGCGTCCATCAAATGCAGCCTCACCAGCGCCCATCAAATGCAGCCTCACCAGCGCCCATCAAATGCAGCCTCACCAGCGCCCATCAAATGCAGCCTCACCAGTGCCCATCAATGAATGTTTGCTTGCTTCCATTCATTCGGGAGACGGGACACAGACACAGTCCTCCGACACTATTAGCTGGATTCAGAGAGCTGTGCCTATCTTTAGGCGGGCGTAGCGTATCTCAGATACACTACGCCGCTCTAAGTTAGAGCGGCAGGTCCTGTATTCACAAAGAAGTTGCGCTCTAACTTAAGGCGGCGTAGTGTAACTGGGCCAGCGTAAGCCCGCCTAATTCAAAATGGGCTGGTTGGGGGCGTGTTCTATGCTAAATACTCGTGACCCCGCGTATTTGACGTTTCTAACGAACGGCGCATGCGCCGTCCGTGAAAGTAACCCAGTGCGCATGCTCAAAATTACGCCGCAAATAATCCATGCTATCGACGTGACTGTAAATTACGTCCAGCCCCATTCACGGACGACTTACGCAAATGACGTAAAACGTGAAAAATTTGACGCGGTTCCGACGTCCATACTTAACATTGGCTGCGCCATCTTTTTGGTGGTTTATCTTTCCGCCTGAAAACGCGTATCTTTACATATTCTAGGCGTAAATCAGTGTACACGCCCATAGCGGCCACCGTAAATAGGCAGCTAAGATACAACGGCGTAGGAGACTTACGCCGGTCGTATCTTAGCAACATTTAATCGTATCTCAGTTTGAGAATACGCTTAATGTTACGACGGCGCGGATTCGGAGTTACGACGGCGTATCTACTGATACGCCGTCGTAACTGTACCTGAATCCGGCTATATGTGTGAATGGAGCAGTGGCTGCCTGCTGATAATGAGACTTAGTTGCTTGCTACAGAGAGAAGAGAGTAGGGACACCAGTAGCCGGGTGCCCTAAGCAGCAGTGCGCCCTAGGCGGCTGCTTAGTTTGCCTAGTGGTAGCACCGGCCCTGAATCTATAACAGTCACTTCTTGTCTACATGCACCCTAGAGACTGCTGCATTGCATTTATCAGAGCAGTTTTTCTGATGTCACGGTGCTTCGGACCGGGTCACGCGCGCCCACGGCTGGGCTTAAAGATCAACGTACATATACGTTGATGTGCCCAGCCGTGCCATTCTGCCGACGTATATGTGCAGGAGGCGGTCCTTAAGTGGTTAAAGGGGTTGTAAACCTTTGTGCTTTTTTACCTTAATGCATCCTATATCCATTAAGGTGAAAAAACACCTTGCTTTGCCTGCCCTCACCCCCGAGCCCCCGTTTTACTTACCTGAGCCCCGAATTTCCTTGGGCACGATCCCGTGTCTCTTTCCTCACGTCTTGTCGGCTCTTCATTGGATAGATTGATAGCAGCACAGCCATTGGCTCCTGCTGCTGTCAATCAAATCCAATGATGCGGTCGCCGGGGGCGGGGCCGAGTCATACACTCAATGGCTATGTACGACGAGTGTATGACACGGGAGTGCATCCGCAATGTAACCCCCTCGGGAGAGAGCTTCTATGGGGGGTGGTTAGCTGTCGCGGGGAGGAGCCGAGAGAGCCGGCGTGGGACCCCAGAAGAATACGATCGGGGCCACTCTGTGCAAAACGAACATGTTTGTTATTTTTAATTTTTTTTAAAAGGAACCTTTAGTATGACTATAAGAGGAGGTCCAGCCTGGGTGAAAAAAATGTAAAGTCAGCAGCTACAAATACTGTAGCTGCTGACTTTTAATATTAGGGCACTTACCTGTCCAGGGAGCCCGCGGTGTCGGCATCCCCAGCCGATCTTCGGATGGACTCATGGGTGCTGCCGCCGCCATTCCTGGTAAGGGAACCAGGCGGTGAAGACTTTCAGCTTCACTCATGGTTCCCTACTGCGCTTTCTAATTGGCCCAGCGGCAGGGGGAAGGAGGAGGGGGGGGCCGAACTTCTGGGAGATTGGGCCGCGGCCTGTCTCCCGAAGTGGGGAAGGGGACCAGTCAAAACAGGTCCCCCCTCCCTCTTGGAAGGTGTCAAATGGTAAAGCTTCCAGGGAAGTCTACGAGATAACAGCCGACTTGTGCTGAAGAAGGAACCAATGAGCTGTTCCGAAACGCGTCCCGCCTCTATGACACGCTTCCTGTTTGTGTTCCATGCTGGTTCCTGTCTCGCTTCCTCTGACGTCATCCCCAGGCTCCAGCATTATTGTGTCCTCTGAACTTTCACAGCACAAGTCGGCTGTCGCGTGGACTTCCCTGGAAGCTTTACCATCACAGACTGGGACTGCCCTGCCACTGGAACATCTCCTGGACGCACTTACCTGCTACATGCCTGTTTCATCCACCATCTTGTAGGTGTTTTTAACCCCTTTAGCGGATATTAAAAAAGTTTTATACTTCTGCACTTAGAGGCGCCTTGTTTGTTTTTCAAGTTCCTCCACCTCAAACTCGCCCAATCCATGTCTTCATGGAGCTTGTGACCATGGCCGCTAATCACGCAGTTAAGGTCGCCGGGTCACCACATACTATATACAGTTGGGAAGTGTAGCAAGATGCCGCAGCTCCAGGTGACGTCTTGACGAAACGCGTAGGGGATTTGATGCTGTGGAATTCGAATCGTCTCTGGACTTCCTAACTAGAGTGCTGCCTAAAGTGTGTGAAGGTTTGCTACCCTCTCCAACACAGACTTTATCTGTCAGGATTCAAATGCTTGGAGCGCCCTGGATATACACATTTTTCTGGGTGGAGGAACTTGGCTGACCTCAAACACCTTTGGGATGAATTCGAATGCAAACTTCGAGCCAGGCCTTCTCGCCCAACATCAGTGCCTGACCTCACAAATGCTCTTCTGGAAGAATGGTCAAACATTCCCATAGACACACTCCTAAACCTTGTGGACAGTCTTCCCCAGAAGAGTTGAAGCTGTTATAGCTGCAAAGGGTGGGGCAACTCAATATTGAACCCTACGGACCAAGACTGGGATGCCATTAAAGTTCATCTGCGTGTAAAGGCAGGCGTCCCAATACTTTTGGCAATAGCTGTATAGTTTTTAGTGGTACTCCAGTTTAGGGATTTCTGGCATTCAGGTCATACATCCCAGAGCACACACGGCCCTAATTGCAAGTGCCGCACAGAACAGGGTCCAGCAGCAGTGTATTTCAGCCTGCCATTGAGTTTCGAACCCTTTTGGCATCAAGATGGTATTCCTGGAACGGTATCTGTGTACCATCATAGTCATCAGCAACATAACACGAGTGCCAGCCACACGGGCAGGAGCCGCTCTCGGCTGTGCGGGCAATTCATTACCTCTACTTACAGCATTTAAAGGGTTTCTATTGAAAGGTTCGAATCCGCTTTTGAAAAATGCTTTTAAAATTAGCCGTGATGTCAGATCAAAGGCTGCAATACATCTTGGGAGAGAGAGAGAGAGCGAGAGAGAGAGAGAGCGCGAGAGAGAGAGCGCGAGAGAGAGAGCGCGAGAGAGAGAGCGCGAGAGAGAGAGCGCGAGAGAGAGAGAGCGAGAGAGAGAGCGCGAGAGAGAGAGCGCGAGAGAGAGCGAGAGAGAGAGCGAGAGAGAGAGAGCGCGAGAGAGAGAGAGCGCGCGAGAGAGAGAGCGAGAGAGAGCGCGAGAGAGAGAGAGCGAGAGAGAGAGAGAGAGAGCGACAGAGCGCGAGAGAGAGACAGAGCGCGAGAGAGAGACAGAGCACGAGAGAGAGAGAGACAGAGCGCGAGAGAGAGAGAGACAGAGCGCGAGAGAGAGAGAGACAGAGCGCGAGAGAGAGAGAGACAGAGCGCGAGAGAGAGAGAGACAGAGCGCGAGAGAGAGAGAGACAGAGCGCGAGAGAGAGAGAGACAGAGCGCGAGAGAGAGAGAGACAGAGCGCGAGAGAGAGAGCGCGAGAGAGAGAGAGCGCGAGAGAGAGAGAGCGCGAGAGAGAGAGAGCGAGAGCGCGAGCGCGAGACAGAGCGCGAGCGCGAGACAGAGCGCGAAAGAGAGAGAGACAGAGCGCGAAAGAGAGAGAGACAGAGCGCGAAAGAGAGAGAGACAGAGCGCGAAAGAGAGAGAGACAGAGCGCGAAAGAGAGAGAGACAGAGCGCGAAAGAGAGAGAGACAGAGCGCGAAAGAGAGAGAGACAGAGCGCGAAAGAGAGAGAGACAGAGCGCGAAAGAGAGAGAGACAGAGCGCGAAAGAGAGAGAGACAGAGCGCGAAAGAGAGAGAGACAGAGCGCGAAAGAGAGAGAGACAGAGCGCGAGAGAAAGAGACAGAGCGCGAGAGAAAGAGACAGAGCGCGAGAGAAAGAGACAGAGCGCGAGAGAAAGAGACAGAGCGCGAGAGAGAGACAGAGCGCGAGAGAGAGACAGAGCGCGAGAGAGAGACAGAGCGCGAGAGAGAGACAGAGCGCGAGAGAGAGACAGAGCGCGAGAGAGAGACAGAGCGCGAGAGAGAGAGACAGAGCGCGAGAGAGAGAGACAGAGCGCGAGAGAGAGAGACAGAGCGCGAGAGAGAGAGACAGAGCGCGAGAGAGAGAGACAGAGCGCGAGAGAGAGAGACAGAGCGCGAGAGAGAGAGACAGAGCGCGAGAGAGAGAGACAGAGCGCGAGAGAGAGAGACAGAGCGCGAGCAGGCCCAGATTTCCCACAAGGCCACCGAGGCCAGGCCTCGGGGCGGCAGCGGCATGGAGTCTCCTGTCCCTGCTGCCGATGTACACAGTGAGAGGGGTGAGCTCTTCCCATCTCAGCTGTGACAGGAGTTCTAGCACAGTGCTAGGACTCCTGTTTTTGGAGGTGACAGGGTCAATAAAGAGAACCTGTCACCTCCAATTGCTATCACACAGGGAATGATTTTCTCCTGTGTAATAGCAATAAAGTTAAGTGAAAAAAAAAATGGTTAAAAAGTAAAGAATAAAAAAAAATATTAAAAACAATAAGAAAATGATACAAAAAAAAATAAAAGTAAACGACAAGCTACAAATTAAAAAAAATAAAAAAGTAAAAAAAAAAACACATTTGAACTAACCGTGCCGCCCCTGCCATCTGGTTGCCATTCCCTGTTGATTTGGGGGGGTGGTTCGGTTGGCAGGGAGGGGGTACATTGCGGAACCTGGCCTTGGGGCGGCAGGGAGAGCAAATCCGGCCCTGAGCACGAGAGAGAGAGACAGAGCGCGAGAGAGAGAGTCAGAAAGCGCAAGAGATTGACAGAGCGCGCGAGAGAGAGCGAGCGAGCAAGAGAGAGAGAGCAAGAGAGAGAGCGAGAGAGAGAGCGAGAGAGAGCGAGAGAGAGAGCGAGAGAGAGCGAGAGAGAGAGAGCGAGAGAGAGAGCGCGAGAGAGAGAGCGCGCGAGAGAGAGAGTCAGAAAGCGCAAGAGATTGACAGAGCGCGCGAGAGAGAGCGAGCGAGCAAGAGAGAGAGAGCAAGAGAGAGAGCGAGAGAGAGAGCGCGAGAGAGCGCGAGAGAGCGCGCGAGAGAGAGAGAGCGAGAGAGAGAGAGCGCGAGAGAGAGAGCGCGAGAGAGAGAGGGGAGAGAGAGAATATCCTGTACGAGTACAAACATTGTGCTAATGGCTTAGCTGCTTGTTTCTTGTCTAATCCGCCCACAAAGCACAGATATATTACTCTATACTTTTAGAAGAGACACTATGGCCCAGATTCTCGTATAATCGCGCAAAACTGCGGCGGCGTAACGTATGTCGTATGTCATTTACGTTACGCCGCCGCAAGTTTTACAGGCAAGTGCTTTATTCTCAAAGAACTTGCCTGTAAAGTTGCGGCGGCGTATCGTAAATCCCCCGGCGCAAGCCCGCTTAATTCAAATATGCTGGGTAGGGGGCGTAGAGCATTTAGATTAGGCGCGTTCCCGCGCCGAAACGTACTGCGCATGCGCCGTCTTTGTGAATCTGGGCCTATTATTTCGTAGTTAAAGCAGAACAGCTAAACACGCAGAGGAAATGCATCTATGGGAGCCGTTTTCATTGCCAAAAGGATTTGTAATCCTGTCTGTCCAGTCCTGAGATTTATACAGCTACGCCCCTACAACACAGCCCTGTCTGGCCGATGTTTCTCAGCCTGTGATTGGACAGTGAAAGGAGAAGAAGTTGACCGAAGGAGATGAAAATAGGCCTGGGCAGGGACGGGGTAAAAGCGCCCAGCATTTAGATGGTTAAAGATGGCCTAGAGCGCAGTCGTTTCATGGAACGTCATGCTTTTTTTTCCCCTGACGGTACTGTACAAAACGTTGTATTCTTTTGTGAGAGTTAAAGCGGTTGTAAACCCTCCTATCTTTTTCAGCCAAGGAAGCTGCCATCTTGGCCTTTGTTCAATCTTCAACTGCCATGAAGCTGCACATGTGATCAGTTATGACACCAGCCATTGGATGGTTTGACAGTTTGGTTGAGAGCACAACCAATGTGCAGTTAGCATTCCCGGCATGCCGGGAATGTTAACAGTTTTTTTAAGTGTTACATCGATGGGTTTACAACCGCTTTAACCACTTCCATACCGGGCACTTACGCACCTTCCCGCCCAAGCCAATTTTCAGCTTTCAGCACTGTCGCACTTTGAATGGCAATTGCGCGGTCATGCGACACTGTACCCAAACAAAATTGGCGTCCTTTTTTCCCCACAAATAGAGCTTTCTTTTGGTGGTATTTGATCACCTCTGCGTTTTTTTTTTTTTGAGCAACAACTAAAAAAAAGACTGAAAATTTTGACTTTTTGAAATTCAGACTGACACCCTGCAACAATGATCGCCGGGGGCGCGCAGCGTCTCAGAATCCTGATGACGTCCAGTCAGGATTCTACAACCACTTTGCCGCCGTCAATATGTCATTGGCGGGTGGCAAGTGGTTAAAAGCTAATTTTAATGAAGAGGGACAGACCTTGATGATTGATATCAAAGAGAAATCTGCCCGTGTATAGCCGCCGGCACGCATGCAATGCAATAGACAGAGGAATCATAGAGATGGTGGGAATAGAGGAACCAGATACGGCTTCCACAGCGGCTGGGGGGGGGGGGCCGCTGCTATTATATTACCCACCTACTTGAGTCTGACGGAGATGGCGTGCCGAGATGTAATCAGCTGGTTGGTTGCTAAGAGACGCTCGCAGAATTACCCCCCCCCCCCTCCGTGTTGTCGGTGACACCAGGCGCTGCGTCTTTGTATACAAACCAAGGAAAGTTCTGCAAAAGTGCACAAAACTCTGCAAGCGGCCCGACGTCTTGGCGCAATGGTGGGGGGGTTTGTAGAACATCAGGGGCAGCAGATGTATTATTAATGTGCTGGATATGCAAAAACAAGAAAAAATAAAAAAAATAGACGTGGAATTGCTGCGTATGAACATCCTGCAGAAGTAGTCCGCTGCTGGTACAGCTGCTCTGTATCTGGGAATCAACCCAAATGCATCCGTACGAAAGCCTCGGGAAACGTAGAGCGCCACCCTTTGGCGCATCAAATGAATTACTATTATTATTATGCACGATTTATAAGGCAGTAACAGTTTGTACAGTGCTTTACAACCGGGGCTGTCACAAGGAGTGGGCAGGAGGGGGGTGGCTGCTCTGGGCATTGAGGTATCAAGTGAGATGAGGGGCACCCCGATGAGATTGGGGGGGGGGGGGGTGGGATTTATGTTGAGAGAGGGAATTTGGGGGGGGGGGGGCGGCAGGGGGTAAGAATTGTTCTAGAGCAGGGATATGCAATTAGCGGACCTCCAGCTATTGCAGAACTACAATTCCCATGAGGTATAGCAAGACTCTGACAGCCACAAGCATGACACCCAGAGGCATGATGGGACTTGTAGTTTTGCAACAGCTGGAGGTCCGCTAATTGCATATCCCTGTTCTAGAGTAGTTTTTTCGGTGGACCTTAACCACTTAAGCCCCGAAACCATTATGCAGCTTAAAGACCGGGGGCCGCTTTTTGCGATTCGGCACTGCGTCGCTTTAACTGACAATTGCGCGGCCGTGCGACGTGGCTCCCAAAGAAAATTGTCGTCTTTTTTCCCCCCCCACAAACAGAGATTTCTTTTGGTGGTATTTGATCACCTCTGCGTTTTTTATTTTTTGCGCTATAAACAAACAAAGAAGAGCGACAATTTTGACAATTTTTTGCTTTTTGCTATAATAAAAATATCCCTACAAAAATATATTAAAAAAACTTTTTTTTCCCCTCAGTTTAGGCCGATACGTATTCTTCTACCTATTTTTGGTAAAAAAAAAAAATAATCGCAATAAGCGTTTATTGATTGGTTTGCGCAAAATGTATAGCGTTGAATATGAAGAATATGGCTAGGACTCGGGAATTGGAACAGGGACCTCCCCCAAAGGTCAAAGGTCAGAAGACCATCTTCCGGAGGTGCACGCGAAGTCTCTACTTCTTATATCTCCGCTGAGGATTTGTGGTCACAACGCCCAAGACCGCCGTCCGTACGGCTGTATAAGAAGGCCGCACCAGCCCCGCGTTTGGTCCTATTTCAAATGCTGCGTCTGGGACCGAGAGACGCGCGTCCGTCGGAAGTTTCCCTGCCCCCACCGGAACGGATGTCACTCGTCGTCCGGCCTAGCTCCTGGCCAACTGTACTATACAGGGAGCCTGACACGCCGCCTGCAGTGCCACCCCTGGGTCGAAAAGAGAAATGGACCTCCTCAGCTGCGCTCTTCCCCAAGAGATGCCGAGGAACGCACAAACCGCAGCCTGCTCGGTGTCCAGCTCCCTAGCTGACCGGACTGCCTTTACCAGCCTGAGATCTGGAGAGACCTGCCCCCCCTCTCAGGTACATATAGCCTCAGCCTCCCCAGCTGCTTGGCCCTTGGTCCCTCAGCGGTGTCTCCCTGCCGGAGGAAACACCATAAACTGAGGAGCTGGAGGGAGGATGAGGTTTAAATCTGTAATTGGTTTCTTAAGAGGGGAGGAGCCTGTGTCTCTCTACGGTGGCTGTCCTGAAAGACAAACAGGGAAATATATAATGTTTGGGGGTTCTAAGTAATTTTCTAGCAAAAAAAAAACTGTTTTAACCACTTGAGACCCGCGCTATTGACAAAAGACGTCAACAGCGCGGCTCTCAAGTGCCGGGTGGACGTCTTTGGACGTCTTTTAAAGTGCATCACCCGCGCGTGCCTCTGGGGGGCGCGCAGCGGGTAAACACTGTCCCGGTGCATCGCTGAAGAGCCAATGCGAGTACCTGGCGGCTGCTATGTCCGCCGGGTACACGCGATCGTCCGTAACACAGCAGGGACATGGAGCTCTGTGTGTAATGATGGGGTGTAAACACAGAGCTCCACGTGCTGTCAGAGGAGAGGAGACCGATCTGTGTCTCTTGTACATAGGGACACAGCATCGGTCACCTCCCCCAGTCAGTCCCCTCCCCCCACACAGTTAGAAAACACCCAGGCTACACATTTAACCCCTTCCTCACCCCCCTAGTGTTAACCCCTTCCCTGCCAGTCACATTTATACAGTAATTGGTGCATTTTTATAGCACTGATCGCTGTATAAATGTGAATGGTCCCAAATTTGTGTCAAAAGTGTCTGCTACATCCGCCGCAATATCGCTGTCCCAATAAAAATCGCAGATCGCCGCCATTACTAGTAAAAAAAAAAATAATTTAAAAAAAAAATCATAATTCTGTTCCCCATTTTGTAGGCGCTATAACTTTTGCGCAAACCAGTCGCTTATTGCGATTTTTTTTATTTATTTTTTTACAAAAATACGTCGAAAAATACGTATCGGCCTTAACTGAGAAAAAAAAATTGTTTTTTTTTTTTAAATTGGGATATTTATTATAGCAACAAGTAAAAAATATATATATATATTTTTTTTAATTGTCGCTCTTTTTTTGTTTCTAGCGCAAACAATAAAAACCGCAGAGGTGATCAAATACCACCAAAATAAAGCTCTATTTGTGGGGAAAAAAGGACGTCAATTTTGTTTGGGAGTCACGTCGCACGACCGCGCAATTGTCAGTTAAAGCGACGCAGTGCCGGAAGCTGAAATTTCGCCTGGGCACGAAGGGGGTTTGTGTGCCCAGTAAGCAAGTGGTTAAACTTGTAAACACGGGGCCAGATTCACATAGATTAGAGGATCTTTAGATCCGCGTAATCTATCCGATTTACGATCCGCCGGTCCAATTTAGCGAGGCTAGTGCATGATTCAGAAAGCACTTACCTCGAAAATTGCACCGTCGGATCGTAACTCCCCCGGCGGAATTCAAATTCCGCGGCTAGGGGGAGTGTACAATTTAAATCAGGCGCGTTCCCGCACCGATTTAACTGCGCATGCGTCGCCGGCGAAATTTGCCAGTGCGCATGCTCCAAATGACGTCGCTAGGACGTCAATGTTTTCGGCGGCTACGTAAATTCCGGCCATCCGTATTCCCGATCGACTTACGCAAACGACGTAAAAATTTGAATCTCGGCGCGGGAACGACGGCCATACTTAACATTAGCTACCCCTCATATAGCAGGGGTAACTATCCGCCGGGAAAAAGCCGAACGCAAACGACGTAAAAAAAAAACTACGGGCGGGCGTTCGGTCTTGAATCGGCGGTTCTCCTCACTTGCATATCCGACGCGTTAAAAAATGCGACGACACCTAGCGGCCGGCGGTGGATTGCAGCCTAAGATCCGACTGGTGTAAGTCACTTACACCAGTCGGATCTAAGGGAGATCTATGCGGAACTGATTCTTATGAATCAGTCGCATAGATCCGACCGTCGGATCTCAGAGATACGACGTCGTATCCCATTGATGAATCTGGCCCTCCGAGTCTGAAAAACAGGCAAGGTCCTTAAGTGGTTAAAGCAACTTAGACTCTTTCGGCCCATATTCTCTCTAAAAATCCGCGGGCTGCGCTTAAGGCACTTACACTCCGCTGTCCCAACTTACAGGAGCAAGTGTTGTATTCCCCAAACACTTGCTCTGTAAGTTGGGACGGCGGAGTGTAAATGCCCCGGCGTAGCCTGGCGGATCTCCAAGGGGGCGGCTTGTATTCAAATTAAGCGCGCCCCCGATTCTGATGAACTGCGCATGCTCCGAGAACCAGTGCGCATGCTCCAGTTCTCGGCGGAAAACGTCAAACGTCAATACGCTGGCGTGTGGTGTGCGTCATTGACGTAAAGTCGTATTCAAGAACGACTTACGTAAACGACGTACCCGACGAAAAAACACGACGCGGACCCGACGCCATCCGTAACATGGCCTACGTGGGACTTGCGGAAACTTACTCCTCATATAGCAGGAGTAAGTTTCCGCTTACGCAAACGACGTTAGCGACGGTTACGCGACGCGAACTCGTTCGGGAATCGGCGTAGAAGGATCATTTGCATACGCAAATGAGTCCTTCACGTAAATGCCATCTAGCGGCGGCCGGCGTCATTACATTTAAGATCCGCCAGTGTAAGTGACTTACAGATGGCGGATCTTAAGTGTATCTATGCGAAAATGATTCTAAGAATCAGTCGCATAGATACGCGGGCCAAAAAAGGGAGATACGATGGAGTATCCTGAGATACTCCATCGTAACTTCTATGAGAATATGGCCCTTCATCATTTGGTCTGGTGCTCCCGTTGAGGTTCTACTTTTTTTTAATGTTGCAGTCTGTGCCACTAGGTAGAACTTCCCTCTCCATTTTGTCCTAATGACCACCGTCGCCGAGACAGAACATGGATGGGATAATCAACGATAGAGTCGTCATCAAACCACAAGGTGAAAGGAAATCTCACCTAGGCAGTCCAGATACAGGGAGGAGTTACTTGCCTTGGGTCAAAACCATGAGGCCAACCCCCGGCCTTAAATCTCGCCGCCCGATACTTGGAGTACGCGGCAAGCGGACTGCAGAATTAATGATGAGCAGAATAAATTGTTCCTTCTATAACAAAAGCTCAGCGGGGTATTGAGTTGTAATCTTCAGGTACAGGGACCGGTTGATGGTCTTTAGTGGGGGGGGGGGGCTTCTTTGTCTCAGTTCTGCTTCATAAGTGAAACAAGTAAACAAATCAATTACTTATCTATTGAAAAGACGCCATTCAGAGGTGAAGAGCCTCAGTCAAAAAAAAAACGCGTTCCATATAGACATTATGGATCTCTCATCTAGCCAGTAAAAAGCTTTTGTTTGTAGTGAAACTAGGTCACAAGAAAGCATTCAGCGTCAGAAAACAATGCAACGCGCTAAAATCAATCGGCTTTGTTTGAGAGTCACTTAAAAATATACATCAATCCTCTAAAAAAACATATAGGATGCCATTAAAGTGGTTCTAAAGCAGTGGCGGCCCGTCCATTAGGGGAGCCCAGGCTCCGCCCTCTCTCTCCACGCCAACCCCCTATATGAATAATGGATAGATTCATGCATAACATGAATCTCTCCACGAGCGCCCAGGCCACCCCCTACGTCTGGCCCCTTTCAGGATGGCAGGGGCCGGATTTGCAGTGGTGGGGGTGTTTTTTTTTTTTTTAAGCACCTGATTAGAGCCATAGGGCCGGATTCAGAAAGAAGATACGACGACGTATCTCCTGATACGACGGCCGGACTAAGAGATACGACGGCGTATCTATGCGCCTGATTCATAGAATCAGGTTACGCATAGATATGCCTAAGATCCGACAGGTGTAAGTGACTTACACCGTCGGATCTTAGGCTGCAATTCCAGGCCGGTCGCTAGGTGGCGCTTCCATATCTTTTACGCGTCGAATATGCAAATGAGCATTTACGCTGATTCAGAAACGAACGACCGCCCGGCGCTTTTTTTTTACGTTGTTTGCGTTCGGCTTTTTCCGGCGGAAAGTTACCCCTGCTATAGCAGGGGTAAGTGCGGCGTATCCTATGTTAAGTATGGCCGTCGTTCCCACGCCAAGTTTTGAATTTTTTACGTCGTTTGCGTAAGTCGTTCGCGAATAGGGCCGGACGTAATTTATGTTAACGTCGAAACCAATGACGTCCTTGCGACGTCATTTGGAGCAATGCACGCTGGGTAAATTTGCGCTAGTTCACGCCCCCTAGCCGCGGAATTTGAATTCCGCCGGGAGATTTACGATACGCCGCGGCAACTTTAGAGGCAAGTGCTTTCTGAATAAAGCACTTGCTTCAAAAAATAGCGGCGGCGTAACGTAAATCAGATCTAAAGATCCGCTAACCTATCTGAATCTAGCCCATAGGCTCTAATAGGCGGAGCATTGCGTCATGAGTCCACCCAGGTGTCACAACAGCCAATAGATATTTGCTGGTGTAACACCGATCCTCAATGCGGCCAATCAGAAGCAGGTGGTCTGAGACCAGTTTTCCAATTGGCTTGAAAAGAGGAGTCCCAATTAGCCGCCGTGGAGAAGGGAGGAAACGGAAGCCGTCGATGCCCGTGGAGAGCAGGGGAAGGGACAGTCACCACTGCCGAGGAGCAAGGGAAGGCACCGGTGAAGCGCTGCATAGATTGGGGAAGTGCACCTGACTCGACCGACTGCCGGGGGGGGGGGGGTTGGGGGGCTTTGTGGTACTGTTTGCCGCCCCCCCCGAAAAAAATTCCCACCGGCCGCCACTGTCCTAAAGCCTGGGGTTCTCAGCTCTTCATTGGATAGGTTTATAGCAGTGCAGCCATTGACTCCCGCTGCTGTCAATCAAATCCAATGATGCGGGTGCCGGGGGCGGGGCGGCCGGGTCCTGCATTTGGCGGCTCATGGACGCTGAATGATAGACTCGGGAGTGCGCCCTGCAAGGTAACCCCCTTGGGAGAGCGCTTCTCCTAGGGGATTATCTAATGCGGGGGGGGGGAGCCGCAAGAGCCGCCAAGGGACCCCAGAAGAGGACGATCGGGGCCAACGAGCTGCAGAAAACAACAAAAAACAAAACACTTAGACCCCTTTCACCCTGGGGCAGTTTTCAGGCATTTTAGCGCTAGAAATAGCGCCTGAAAACGGCATTCCCTGCCACCCCAGTGGAGCGGTGCACTTGCAGGATGTTAGAAAAAGTCCTGCAAGCAGCATCTTAGGGGCAGTTTAGGAGCGCTGTATACACCCCTCCCAGACGGCCCCTACCCATTGGAATGAATGTCTGCCTTGAAACATTGGTTATAAGACGGATGGTGTTTGCACTGTGTATGATCCGATCGTTGCCCCATAGGAGTATTACACAGTGGGATCGATAAAAGACATGCGCAGTGAAATATAACAAGACTAGGACACTTCCGCCCTTACTCTGATACGACGGGCAAGTCCGGTCGTAAACGTGTGATGATGCGGATGACGTACGAACGCATCTGACGTCAATTAGGGGCGGACACTGAGTATATTTAAATCCGGTCGTTCAGATGGGGAGTCACACCCTCAGACGAAGTCAGGAAGTGACGAAACGCGTCAGGGCGGGGCTCCCCATCAACCAAACCGGACGTATTGTGTGCACTCCACGACGATTAACCAGGAAGACGCTGGGGGAACTGTACAACGGCTGTCTTCAGGGTCAAGTTAGTGAGAGCTAATGCAGCACACATCTTTGCCTCTTTGATTATATTTTTGGTACGCATATGTACATAGGGATATATTTTTTAGGGTTAATTAAAGCTTTTAAAAACGATACTGCTCTATATGGATTTTATTTTCCACATGTATCTGCGGAATTGAATGTCAATTATCATCAAAGTGGTAACCAGAGACGGTGGATGCTGCAGTGTAATGAATGCCGTTTTAAACCTTGCATCTGGTGAGTGTATCCCCTGAATGGGAATAAATACCCCCCACGTGGTGAACATCCCTTGGTGAATGGAGCACTCTTGTTAAAGCACAGCCATCCCTGTCATTTGCACTGACTGCCATTTACACAAACGCATGGTTTGTAGCGCTGCTGCAGGACTTTTTGTGGACTCATTGAGAGTTTATTCATTATTTCTGAAATTTTGTTAGTGCTTCCGAAGCGGCTGAAAACCCCATTATAAATCAGATGACAGGTCCACTTTAGGTACAATGGGTTCATCTTATTCCTAATGTTTTACTGCAGCTCTGAAGCACCTGGAGGTGTCGGGGTTCACCCCTTGACTCGTTTCGATAAAAGAACAACCGGTAACATCCACAAATACATGAAGGTGGTCGGTATGCGCCCGCAGGGCGTAAGTACAAACGACCTCACTTGTTTACAATAATGACATCATTTGTTCAGTTTGCTTTGTACCTTGTCACAAGGAACCAGGCCAGCTCCCGGTAGTCAGGGGATAGGCGCATGTAGGTCTTGATGTGAGGAATGGCTCTGCTACGCCCCGATGTCTCAGCTTTCCACTTGCTGAAAAAAAAAAAAAAGGAATATTAACGAGATCCAAAGTCCTCCCCCCAGCACATAACACACGATACAGTGCCTTGAAAAAGTATTCATACCCCTTGAAATGTTCCACATTTTGTCATGTTACAACCAAAAAATAAAATTATTGGGATTTTATGTGATAGGCCAACAGAAAGTGTCACATAATTGTGAAGTGGAAGGAAAATGATGAATGGTTTTCAACATTTTTTACAAATAAATATGTGAAAAGTGTGGGGGGGTATTTGTATGGCGCCCCCCGGAGTCAATACTTTGTAGAGCCGCCTTTCTCTGCAATTACAGCTGCAAGTCTTTTTGGGGGATGTCCCTACCAGATTTGCACATCTATAGGTAGATTCACAGAGAGCGCCGCAACTTTAAGGCGGCTTAGCGTATCGTATTTACGCTGCGCCCCCTTAAGTCAGAGAGGCAAGTACTGTGGGCCTAATCCTCAAAAACCCGGCGCAACGTAACTTTTTCCATTTAAGTTACACCGCCGCAAAATCTCTAACTAAGTGCCCGATCCACAAAGCACTTACCTAGAAATTTTGAGCGGTGTAACTTAAATCGGGCCGGCGCAAGGCGTTCCTCTTCTCCAGGGGGCGATTCCCATTTAAATGAGGCACGCTCCCGCGCCGGCCGTACTGCGCATGCTCGTGACGTCATTTTCCCGACGTGCATAGCGCGAAATTACGTTACGTCGGGCTTTGTGGATTGCGACGGGACAATAAAGTTGCGTCGGGTAAAAAAATCGCGTCGCGAGCAAGAAAGGTCTGTTTTTACAAGGTGTAAACAGTTTACACCTTGTAAAAGCAGCCCCAATTTTGCGTTTGCAAAATAAAACTTACGGAGAAAAAACGAAGCTGAAAAGCTTCGTGGATCTCTGTAAGTCCTAATTTGCATACCCGAGGCGGCATTTCGACGCGAAATGCCCCCAGCGGCGGATGCGGTACTGCATCCAAAGATCCGACAGTGTAATTCAATTACACATGTCGGATCTTCGTCCTAACTATGGGAAACTGATTCTGTGGATCAGTTCCATAGTTAGGACCAGGGATACGACGGAGTAACAGCAGTTACTCCGTCGTATCTCTTTTGAGGATTTGGCCCTGTATTCTCAAAGTACTTGCCTCTTAACTTACGGCGGCGTAGCGTAAATGCGGCGGGCGCAGGCTCGCCTAATTCAAAATAGGCTGAGGGGGCGTGTTTTATGTTAATATAGTTTGACCTGACGTGGTTGGCGCTTTTTTGGAATGGCGCATGCGCCGTCCGCCTACATTTCCCAGTTTGCATTGCGGCTAAGTACGCCGCACGGTCCTATTGATTTTGACGTGGACGTAAATGACGTAAATGACTATTCACGGACGACTTACGCAAACGACGTAAAATTTTCGAATTTCGAAGCGGGAACGGCGGCCATACTTTAACATTGGCTACACCACCTAGGGGGCATCTTTAACTTTAGGCGGCCTATCTCTTACAGAAACGGCGTATCTGTACTGCGTCGGCCGGGCGTATGTTCGTGAATAGGCGTATCGAGTGATTTACATATTCTACGCCAACCGCAATGGAAGCGCCACCTAGCGGCCAGCCTAAATATTGCACCCTAAGATAGGACGGCGCAAGCCGTCGTATCTTAGATAGGTTTAAGTGTATCTCTGTTTGAGAATACACTTAAACTTAGGTCGGCGCAGATTCTGAGTTAGGTCGGCGTATCTACTGATACGCCAACCTAACTCTACCTGAATCTAGCTACCAGAGAGGGACATTTCTGCCCATTCTTTGTAAAATATCTCAAGCTCTGTCAAATTGGATGGAGAGCGTCTGTGATCAGCAATTTTCAAGTCTTGCCACAGATTCTCAATGGGATTTAGGTCTGGACTGAGACTGGGCCATTCTAACACATGAATATGCTTTGATCTAAGAATGCAAGAATGTTAAAACACTTTATTAGGAAAGGTTTATTTTATTGTCATAAATGTGTTAAAGTGACTATAAAGTCTCATTTTTTATTTATTTTTCAAATAACAAACATGTTATCCCAGAGGGGGTTAGCTCTTGCGGGGGGGAGCCAAGAGAGCCGCCGTGGGACCCCAGAAGAGGATGTTCGGGGCCACTTTGTGCAAAACAAACTGCACAGTGGAGGTAAGTATGACATGTTTGTTATTTAAAAAAAATAAGAACGGAACCTTTAACCTGTAGCTTTGTATAAAGTGTAGGAGTGCATGTAATAGAGAGGACTCTACAAGGTCACTGATCCTTCAAGGTTTAGCTCATAATCCTCTGTATAATATGTTGTGTATTGCCATAGAGCAGACATTGTATAGCACAGCGGGTTCAGGTTAGCTTTTGCAAATCTTTAATGAGATTGCGAGTGCAACCTTTAGGAGTGCTACTTGTGTTGAAAAACATGCAACACCACAAGCAATCCCACTTTCATTATGGCTAGACAACTGCAGAGTAGAACAGAAGTAGTACAAGTAGTAGTAAATTGCCACTTGATGGAAGCTGGTCTTACCACCTCCGGGTATATAAGAGTCAGTCTGGGCTTAGAAGTAAGTCCACCGGTCACTGGTCTTCTATACCAGGAGGTGGCAAGACCAGCTTTCATCAAGTGCCAATTTATGGCGATCGCTGTTCCTTTCATTGCAAACCATCTATTATTGTCTAGCTATAAGGAAAGCGGAGTGGCTGGTATAGATGTAGTACTTCTACTCAAGCACTACTTCTATAGATCACACTTTCACTTCGATCAGGAGCCGCCAAAGCCAACAGGAACTCCCGTGCTGTAGAATTTCGCTCTTATGGCAATGTACATTATTTGCAGTGGATTTGGAATTAAACCTTGAGGATCCATGACCTCAGGGCAGCCATCAGGAATTCTGGGGCCCCTTACACAGCTTCAGGCATGGGCCCCCCTGGAGCAGAGAACCGGGGGGGTGCTGCCGCCTGAAATTGAGAAGCGGGGGGGGTGCCACTGCTAATTGAGAAAATTGAAAAGCGGGGGGCCTTCACAAAAAAAAATAAAGAAAAATATATATATAAAAAAAGGGGGGGGGTAGCCAAACAGGGCCCTGGGGACCCCTTTAATTAAAATATATATATATATATATATATATATATATATATATATATATATATATATAAATAAATAAAAAGGGGGGTTACCATCTAGGGCCCTTTATTAAAAAAATTACAAAAAAAGGGCGTTGCCATCCGGGCCCCTGGGGACCTCTTGGCCTTTTAATAAAAAGAAAAAAAAAGAAACCTCTGGGCCCTTTAATAAAAAATATAAAAATTAATATATATATATATTTTTTTTATTAAAGGACCCAGAGGGCCCCGGATGGCAACCCCCCCCCCTTTTTTTATTTATTTTTTATAAAAAAAAAAAAATAATATATATATATATATATTTTTTTATAAAAAATAAATAAAAAAAGGGGGGTTGCCATCCGGGGCCCTGGGGACCTCTGGGCCCTTTAATAATAAAAAAAAAAAAAAAAAAAAATTATATATATATATATATATATATATATATATATATATATATATATATATATATATATATATATATATATATATATATATATATTTTATAAAAAAAAACAGGGAGGGGGTTGCCATTCGGGGCCCTGGGGACCTCCGGCCCCTTACAGGTGTACTGTCTGTACCCCCCTGATGGCGGCCCTGCATGACCTTGCAGTTCAGCCTCTCTCAACCAGGTTTCCTCCAGTGGAAAAAAGTGAAAAAAAAAAAATGTTCTCAGTTTAGGCTGATACGTATTCTTCTACATATTTTTGGTAAAAACAAAAATCGCAATAAGCGTATACTGATTGGTTTGCGCAAAAGTTATAGCGCCTACAAAATAGGGGATATGACATTTTTTTTTTATTATTAGTTTTTTTTACTCATCGGACACTTTTGACACATTTTTGGGACCATTCACATTTATACAGCGAGCAGTGCTATAAATATGCACTGACTACTGTATAAATGTGAATGGCAGAAAAGGGGTTAACACTAGGGGGCGAGGAAGGGGTTAAATATGTTCCCTACTAGTGATTCTAACTGACTGGGGGAGGTGACCGATCTGTGTCCCTATGTACAAGGGACACAGCATCGGTCTCCTCTCCCCAACAGGACGTTGATCTCTCTGTTTACACATAGAGATCCACTTCCTTGGCTGTGTAACGGCCGATCGCGGGTAACTGGCGGACATCGCGGCCACCTCAGTGACGCGGCACCCGCCCCAGCGGCCGAAGGAGCCGAGGACGTCAATAGACGTCCTCCCGGACCTGAAGAGCCACCCTGTGGCAATCAATTGACAATGGCCCGGGTCTCAAGAAGTTAATGGCCCAAATGACAGTACGCCAAGAACAAGTATAATAAAAATATACAATATTTATTAACCACTTGACCACTGGGCACGTAAACCCCCTTAATAACCAGACCAATTTTCAGCTTTCGGTGCTCTCACATTTTGAATGACAATTACTCAGTCATACAATACTGTACCCAAATGAAACTTTTGTCCTTGTTTTCACACAAATGGAGCTTTCTTTTGGTGGTATTTAATCACCGTTGGGTTTTTTATTTTTTGCGCTATAAGAGAAAAAAGACTGAAAATTCTGTAAAAAAAATGAATTTTTCTTTGTTTCTGTTATAAAATTTAGCAAATTTAGTATTTTTTCTTCATTCTTTTGCATAAATGTGAAAGATGTAGTTACGCCGAGTAAATAGATACCCAACATGTCACCCTTCAAAATTGCACACGCTCGTGGAATGGCGCCAAACTTTGCTACATAAAAATCCCCATAGGCGACATTGCAGGGTATTGTGGGGTATTGCAGAGTATTGTGGGGTATTGCAGAGTAGTGTGGGGTATTGCAGAGTAGTGTGGGGTATTGCAGAGTAGTGTGGGGTATTGCAGAGTAGTGTGGGGTATTGCAGAGTATTGCACAGTATGGGTATTGTGTATTTCACAGTATGGGGCAGGGATGGCTGAGCAGGGATGGATGGCTGGCTGGATCTGTGACTGCATTTGTCACAGATCCAGCCCACAGCACTGCTGCTGCCTCCGCTCTCTCCCCCTCTCCTCTCACACTGTACCATTCGTTACAGAGAGGGGAGGGAGGAACCGGCGTCATCACATGACGCCGGTTTGTTTACAAGTGATTGCTCCGTCATTGGACGGAGCGATCACGTGGTAAACCGCCGCCATCAGCTGCGATTTACCGTGATACCCGGCGGTCACGGACATTCCCGTGTGCGCGCCCCAGAGGGCGCGCGGGAGCGCGATTCTGGGTGGACGTCCATTGACGTCCTCCCAGAGTTAAGCAACCGCCTTGTAGACGTATATCGTCTATAGGGCGGTTGTTAACTGGTTAAATTGGAAATATGAAAATAAAAAAACTAGAAATGACTGATAACATCAAAAAATTTCAAAATGAGATACAATTCAACACAAGATAAATAAAAGCTCTAGAATGGTCACAGGACTACCATGATGGGGACCACCATGGCAGAACATGCAGACAACTGCCTGGTCCTGCCATGGTGGTCCCCTCTAAACCTTTCATGTATCTTGTGTTGCATTGTATCTCATGTTGAAATGTTTTGATGTTATCAGTCACTTCTAGTGTTTTTATACTTCCAATTTAATAAATATTGTATATTTTTATTGTACTTGTTCTTGACGTACTGTGGAGGAACTTGACTGGCCTGCACAGTGTCATGACCTCAACACGATAGAACACCTTTGGGATGAATTTGCGCGGAGACTGCGAGCCACGCCTTCTCATCCATAATCAGTGCCTGACCTCACAAATGTGCTTCTGGAAGAATGGTCATCCTCCTTAACTTTGTGGACGGCCTTCCCAGAAGAGTTGAAGGTGTTATAGCTGCAAAGGGCGGGGCCAACTCAATATTGAACCCTACGGACTAAGACGCCATTAAAGTTCATGTAAAGGAAGGCGTCCCAATACTTTTGACAATATAGTGCAAGTTGAAATGGCGGTTTGGTACCTACTGGAAATAGGAATGGAGCCACGGCTGTTTCTGTGCAGTCTGGAGACTGTAAGGCAGAGATCCTCCCGCTGCAAAACACAAAAGGGAGTAAAATAAAATATTACTACATGAAAAAAAAACAGGATGAAAGTTAAAGTGGATATAAACCGCCACTCATCCAGTATATACTATTGGCACAGTATTTTATATACATACTAATTTATATTTATATATATATATATATATATATATATATATATATATATATATATATATATATATATATATATATATATATATATATATATACACATACACACACATATATACATATACACACACACACATATATATATACACACACACACACACACACACACACACACATGCAAGCCACCTGCATGTATCCCTACCTTGCAAATGTCACCCCCTTCAGCAGTAGGAGCCCTGCAAAACTCTGTAATCAGTCAGTGGGTCTTCCTGGAGCTTGGTGGGCGGAGTCGTGATGTCACAAGACTCCCCGCCCACCTCTACACTCTCCTCCTCTCCTATTCCTAAGTTTTGAGTAACATCCAATCAAAACTCAGAAAAGGCACCAGATGACTTCAGCATGTCCATTTATGCTGAGGTGTGGAGCAGCCAATCATGGGAGAGCTGGAGAAGAAACGAGGGGGGGGGGGGGTGAAGCTGGAATATTCTCTCTCTCACTCTCCATCAGATAAAGAAATGAGGAGTTGTCAGTCACAGCAGTGGGGGATGTGGCAACACAAACTTATCTGTGTGTCCTTTTTTATCTTACTACAAAAAGAGGATTGTTTAGAGCTGGATTAACTCTTTGCGACAAGACTGGGCACAGATGACTTGACACCCTCTACTGTACCGGGTAGAAGTCTTCATAAAAAAAAAGTCCACATTAAAGGGGTTGTAAATTTTACCCCAATATCTGATTTTTCTAAAAAAAAAAATGCTAAAACTACCTTTCAAAAACAAACCAAAATAATAAAAAAAATAGACATGACCAGGGATGAACTGTGTGAACTAGATTTTGCAGTTGCAAACATTTTGCATGAAAATAGCCTTTGCAAACAAAATTGATTAAAATAGGGAAAAGTTTCTTAAAAAAAATCCTGGCTATAAAATCACTGGGGTAGATTCAGGTAGGGGCGCGCATAGTTACAGGAGCAAGTGCAGTATTCACAAAGCACTTGCTCCGTAAGTTGCGGCGACGTAAATGGGGCCGGCGTAAGCGCGCGTAATTCAAATGTGGAAGGGGGGCGTGTTTTATGTAAATGTATGATGACCTGACGTGATTGACGTTTTTTACGGACGGCGCATGTGCCGTCTGTGTACATATCCCAGAAGCCCATAACAACAGAAGCGCCCCTAGCGGCCAACGTAATATTGCACACAATTCTACGCCGCCGCATTCAAGTTACGTTGGCGGAGGAAGCCTATTTTTTTAGCGTATCTGCCTTTGAGAATCGGCGTAACGATACGCGGGCGCGGATTTCAAATTACAGCGGCGTATCTGGAGATACACCGCCGTAAAAGCTACATGAATCTACCCCACTGTGTGACCATGTCACTGCAAATCTGATACCTTAAAGAAGAACTAAACCCTACTATAGTTTTCAGCCAAGGAAGCTGCCATCTTAGCCTCTGTTTGATCTGTAACTGCCATGATGCTGCACAAGTGATCTTTTGTTAAACCAGCCATTTGATGGTTTGACAGTTTGGTTGAGGGCACAACCAATGTAACAGTTAGGCCCCTTTCACACTGGGGCGGGGGCGGCGTTGGTGGTATTTTTAGCGGCGCTTTACCGTCAGATTTGTGGCGCTATTTGGTAAAACCGCCCCGCTAGCGGCCGAGAAAGGGTTAAAAACCACCGAAAAGCGTCTCAGCAGAGTCGGTTTGTCGGCGTTATAGCTGCGGTGCCCCATTGATTTCAGTGGGCAGGAGTGGTGGAGGAGCTCCAACGATGCTGCTAGCTAGGGTTGTCCCGATAACACTTTTTTAGGACCGAGTACAAGTACCGATACTTTTTTTCCAAGTACTCGCCGATACCGAATACCGATACTTTTTTAAAAATGTGTCCCCAAATGCAGCCATGTCCCCCCACAAATGCAGCCATGTCCCCCACATATGCAGCCATGTCCCCCACATATGCAGCCATGTCCCCCACATATGCAGCCATGTCCCCCACATATGCAGCCATGTCCCCCACATATGCAGCCATGTCCCCTATATATGCAGCCATGTCCCCCCACATATGCAGCCATGTCCCCCCACATATGCAGCCATGTCTCCCCATACCTAGATGCCGCCGCCTAGTTAATCAGCGTGCGGGGAACATTACAGCTTTCATTTGAATAGCTGTCTGTTCCCCGCCGCGCCGCGTATAGACACTCCCCCTTGCTCGGGATTGGACGGGTGATCTGCACTTTGATAGACAGATCACCCGTCCAATCCCGAGCAAGGGGGAGTGTCTATACGCGGCGCGGCGGGGAACAGACAGCTATTCAAATGAAAGCTGTAATGTTCTCCGCACGCTGATTAAATAGGCGGCGGGGGCGTTGCGGTATGCGGCGCAAATGCTCAGTATCGGTCCCGATACCGATACTGGTATCGGGACAACCCTACTGCTAGCAGGACTTTTTTTTACCGTCCTGCTAGCGTACCGCTCCAGTGTGAAAGCCCTTGGGGCTTTCACACTGGAGAGACAGCAGCAGCTGTTTCAGGTCGGTTTGCAGGCGTTATTTTTTTTAGATCCTAGCAATAAAAATCCACCATCAGAGGAGTGAGCTCTTTCTCTGATTTAAACCCTCTCACATGTGCTTTCTCTCCTCTGACGCGGTAGTTCTGAGCTCAGCGATTGTGCGCTCGCTCCTGCGAAGGTGAATGTGAACAGTAACAACTGGGAGTCTCTTAGCAACATCCTAGCAACAAGGCAAGACGGGGTGATGCCATCTCTGGGAGTTTTTCCGTCTGGTTTCAGAAGGTACGTAATTGGCCTTTTCCCGAAAGCCAGAGTATTATCCAACTTTGGTCAAAAGTATTTTTTTTTCCTATAGGCGTCCCTTACCTGCATAGGTGCAAATGATTTAGCCGTTACTCACCTGGGTAACCTTCCAGACTTGTCCTGACATTATTCACGGAGGGGTAGATCTGCAAAAGATACGTCAATATTACCGTAGTTATGTAGAGGTAGGTGTGCATAGACTGAGGAAATAAAAATGTTCTCAGCTACACGTTCATTATTTTACAAGCAGTTTGATTAGGACAACAAATCCAGAAATGGGCGTTCTTACAGTATGTTTATTTGTCAAGGTCCTGGGTTTTATTCCTGATTTAAAGATTTTATTGTGGGATCCATGCAAATTAAAATGACCTACCTGTTCTACGGACATGGATGTTTATATCAAAGAACCTACCTATGATGTTGCCTGACCACTGCTGACCCAGATCAATTCTGACTACTTTTCTGTCTCCCAGGACCCCTGCCTGGACCGACTACTTATGCGCCTGATGCCTGCCGAGAGCCCTGCCTGGAACTGACTATACTTCCACCTGCCAGTAACCTGCACCTGACTACTCTGCTGCCTGCCAAGACACCTGCCTGGACGAAACTACTCTTTTTCCTGCCAAGACCCCTGCCTGGACCAAACTACTCTTTTTCCTGCCAAGACCCCTGCCTGGACCAGACTACTCTTTTTCCTGCCAAGACCCCTGCCTGGACCTTACTACTCTTCTGCCTGCCCAGACTTCTGCCTGGACCTGACTACTGTGCTGCCTGCCAAGACTACTGTGCTGCCTGCCAAGACTACTGTGCTGCCTGCCAAGACCCCTGCCTGGACCAGACTACTCTTCTGCCTGCCAAGACCCCTGCCTGGACCAGACTACTCTTCTGCCTGCCAAGACCCCTGCCTGGACCAGACTACTCTTCTGCCTGCCAAGACCCCTGCCTGGACCTGACTACTCTTCTGCCTGCCAAGACCCCTGCCTGGACCTAACTACTCTGCTGCCAGCCGAGACCCCTGCCTGGACCTGACTACTCTTCTACCAAAGACCCCGGCCTGGACCTGACTACTCTTCTACCAAAGACCCCGGCCTGGACCTGACTACTCTTTCTACCTGCTGGGGCCCTGGCCTGGACCTGACTTCTCTTCTGCCTTCCAAGACCCCTGCCTGGACCTGACTATTCTTCTGCTTGCCTAGACCCCTGCCTGGACCTGACTACACTTCTGCCTGCCAATATCCCTGGAAACAATAGGAAGAAATCACAGCTCAAGGTTAGTGCATGCATTATACAATTAATCGAAACAATAATCGGCCAACTAATTGATTATGAAAATAATCATTAGTTGCAGCCCTAGTTCAATGTCCTCAAATATTTGGACAAATATGAAATACTATATTGTTCATTATACTATCATGTATAATTCATATCACAAACCCTGCATAAAAGAAGGGTCTTCATACATTATTCTAAAATTCCCTAAAAACAACATTTCCCAAAAAATTAAATAAACCCCCCCCCCCCCCAAAAAAAAAAGCAGAACTACAAACCCATCTTCCGTACCAGCTGAAGAGGATTCTCTGCCTTTGGCAGGGCTTTCACTCCTTTCCCCAGCGACTTCAGACTCTCACCGAACTCAGAGTGAAGCCACTTGGTGTGGTCGGTTCCCATCGAACCAATACTGGAGAACTGTCCAATCACAGGCCATGATTCAATGCCTGAGATCAGGTCGCCTTTTTCTCGTAATATCTGCAAAGTAGGAATTTGGTGCATGTTATACAGTAACAAATAGATCTGTTATACAATGCCACCATTATTAGAACAACCAGTCTCTGTCATAGAACACCAAGGACTGATGGCCAACTTCCTTGTGATGTCTTGAGAAGCTCTATCTATAGCAGGACCTCCGGTGAATCTCCTAAGGAACCTATTTTCGGCCCGCAATTTTCGGGGGATGAAATTTGGTGCATCATTACTTAATCTTAATCTTTTTTTTTTCTTTCCGGGAATTTTTTTTCTTGTGCTCATGCGCATTTCTCTTTCAATTATATTTTCTACATGATTCTCCCATCATTGATTCGAAAATCGTTTGTTTTTCAAAAAAAATGTCCAACATGCCGGATCACTCAAATTTGATAGCTGCAGGAAAATCGTCTATTTTTGAGGCCCACTAATGAGGAGAAATTCAAACGAAAATTTGTAGGCCGGCCATAGACAAAGTGACCTTCTTTCTTGCAACCACAGGTTGCAGGAAAGAAATTCAGTTGATTACCCCATCAACACAGACAGTGTTGATGCGGGAATCGCTCCTGCCGAGCCACTGTGTTCTCCCGGCGAGGCGGCGTGGGGAGGCCATCCCCACTGGGAGAAGACAGTGATTATCGCTAGTGACTATAGCCAGGGCTGTCTTAATGAGAGAGCACACCTGGGGGCAGGGCCGCCATCAGGGGGGTACAGGCAGTACACCTGTAAGGGGTCCGGAGGTCCCCAGGGGCCCGGATGGCAACCCCCCCTTTTTTTATTTTTTATAAAAGATATATATTTTTTTAATATATTTTTTAATAAAGGGCCAATTTTTTTTTATATTATTATTTTTTTTTTTATTATTTCTTATATATATATATATATATTTTTTTTTTTTTATTATTATTATTAAAGGGCTCAGAGGTCCCCAGGGCCCCATGTGACAAACGCCCCCTTTTTTTTATAAATGTTTATTTTTTTATTTTTGTTTATATATTTTTTTTTTTATTAAAAGGGCCCAGAGGTTTGTTTTTATTATTAAATTAAAGGGCCCAGAGGTCACAGATGGCAACCCCCCTTTTTTTGTAATTTCTTTTTATAAAAAAAAAAATATATCAAAGGGCCCAGAGGTCCCCAGGGCCCCAGATGGCAACCCCCCCCCTTTAAAAAAAAAAAAATTATATATATTTTTTATTCCTTTTTTTTTTTCCCATTAAAGGGCCCCCCCCCTTTTTTATATATATTTTTCTTTATTTCTTATTTTTTTTGTAAAGGCCCCCCCCCCCGCTTCTCAATTCACGGCAGCCCCCGCTTCTCAATTTCAGGCGGCAGCACCCCCGGTTCTCTGCTCCAGGGGTCCCATGCCTGAATCTGTGTAAGGGGCCCCATAATTCCTGATGGCGGCCCTGCCTGGGGGGCCCCTGCACTTTCCCCAAAGTAGCTGGTCCTTGAGCCCGGGCTGCCCCTTTACATCCCAGATATCTCCACAACACTCTGATCCCTCTACACCCTAGATATCCCCTACCTCCTACCTACTTGATTTCTGTTTACCTGCACTGTCTACATTGTAGGGGCCCCATAGCATTACTTTGCCCAGGGGCCCATGATGCCATTAAGACGGCCCTGACTATAGCAGCTATTTGTGATTATCGTAAGCGAATCTGGCAGGCTGGTTGTACCACTTAAGCCCCGGACCAATATGCTGCTAAATGCCCAAAGGCGTTTTTACAATTCGGCACTGCGTCGCTTTAACAGACAATTGCGCGCTCGTGCGACGTGGCTCCCAAACAAAATTGACGCCCTTTTTTCCCTACAAATAGAGCTTTCTTTTGGTGGTATTTGATCACCTCTGCGGTTTTTATTTTTTGCGAAATAAACAAAAATAGAGCGACAATTTTGAAAAAAAATTCAATATTTTTTACTTTTTGCTGTAATAAATATCCCCCAAAAACATATATAAAATTTATATTTTTCCTCAGTTTAGGCCGATACGTATTCTTCTACCTATTTTTGGTAAAAAAAAAATCGCAATAAGCGTTTATCGATTGGTTTGCGCAAAATTTATAGCGTTTACAAAATAGGGGATATTTTTATTGCATTTTTATTAATTTTTTTTTTTTTTACTACTAATGGGGGCGATCAGCAATTTTTTTCGTGACTGCGACATTATGGCGGACACTTCGGACAATTTTGACACATTTTTGGGACCATTGTCATTTTCACAGCATGCATTTAAATTGCATTCTTTATTGTGAAAATGACAGTTGCAGTTTGGGAGTTAACCACTAGGGGGTGCTGAACGTTTTAGGCTTCACCTAGTGTGTGTTTACAACAGTAGGGGGGTGTGGCTGTAGGTCTGCCGTCATCGATCGAGTCTCCCTATAAAAGGGATGACACGATCGATGCGCCGCCACAGTGAAGCACGGGAAAGCCGTGTTTACATACGGCTCTCCCCCGTTCTTCAGCTCCGGGGAGCGATCGCAACGGAGCGGCTTTAAACGAATAGCCGTGCCGTCGTCCTGGATCGCTCCCTGAGGGAATCCGCCCGCCGCACGCAGCGGGGGGGGGGGGGGAGGGTCCCGATCGGACCCCCGACCCGCGGAAAGGCAAGGACGTATATATATAGGTACCCCTGGAAGAAGTCATTGGACGAAACGGCGTTGGGAAGAGCGGCGTGCTGACGTCACCACGATTTGCGCTGTCTATCCGGAAGGACGAGCGGACAGTACAGCCGGCCGGCTAAACAAACTACACGCACGATTTTTACTGCATAATTGTAAGTGCAACCTTTTTATTAATAAAAAACCCTTTTTATGGTAAAACACTATGTCAGCCTTCTCTCTTTTGGGTTATACTATGGAGATTGAGTGGTCTGATTTGTGAAAGTGAAAAACGTACCCTGGAGATCCTGGAAACTGTCTCGGTGGTTTTACTTGGCTACATGCTTGATTATTTCAACTATCTGGTAAGCAGCTAGGATTTACTGGTGGAGGACACTATCATCTGTCTTACAGATTCACGGGATACTGCCAGGATACTTTTCACCCATTTGGAGAAGTTTCTGCCTTCTTTTTGATATTCTCTGCGTTTTCTCCATTCATATGGACTTTGCACTATTCATTTGTTTTCTTGGTTTTCTTAGAATTCACTAGTGATTTGTGCATGCAGCACCTTTTATATTTGAATGTCACGTTGATATTGTTTCATATTTCGCAGCGCAGCTTTTTTCACAGCCGTATATATATACGTCCTTCTGCCTGTCCGTGCCATTGTGCGGACGTAAATAGTCGTGCGGCGGGCGTTAAGGGGTTAATCGATCAAATTGGTACATTCAGCCTGACCACTAATGGTTCGAATCTCGGCCGGTTCAGCAGGAACCGTATATGGCTGGCCTTAGCTACAATTTCGACCCATGTATGGCCAGCTGAATACCTAATTAACTGGATAAGCTTCTCCCATATTCACACAGTAAAATCCCAAATTTAGGGTCTTCAACACACCGGGGCTGCATTATTCCACAACCCCCTGGCTTAGGTCTACTGATAGGACACAAAACAGTGAAACAATGTATCGCACTTACCTTTCTCAAACGTAAATGCCCCCATTTCTCTTTATCGTGGCCTTGATACCTTCCAGGTGTGGATCCAATCAGGTACACTCTGATTTAAAGAAAAAACATTTTTATTGAAGTACAATAGGGAAAATAATGATTTGATCCCCTGCAGATTGTGTAAGTTTGCCCACTCACAAAGAAATTAAGGGTCTATAATTTTTATCATAGGTGTATTTTATATGTTTAAGAAAGAAAATCAACCAAAAAAGCTGAAAAAATAAAAACACAGGATACAAATGTTATAAATGGAGTTGCAGTTCAGTGATTAAAATAAGTATTTGATCCCCAAAAAAAACATGACTTGGTACTTGGTGGAGGTCCCTTGTTGGGAAGCACAGAGGTCAGACGTTTCTTGCAGTTGGTGACCAGGTTTCCACACATCTCAGGAGGGATTTTTGTCCTCTCCGCTTTACAGATCTTCTCTAAATCCTTAAGGTATCTTAGCTGTCACTTGGCAACTCGAAGTTTCAGCTCCCTCCATAAATATTCTATAGGATTAAGGTCTGGAGACTGGCTAGGCCACGCCATGACCACTCCATTGTTGATTTGGCGGTATGTTTTGGGTCATTGTCCTGCTGGAAGACCCACCCATGACCCATCTTCAGTATTCTGGTTGAGGGAAGAAGGTTCTCATCCAAGATTTTACAATACATGGCCCCGTCCATTGGACTCTCAATGTGGCCGAGTCGGCCTGCACCTTAAGCAGAGAAACAGCCCCAAAGCATAATGTATTCACCTCTGAGCTTCACTGTAGGGATGGCGTTCTTATACCGCGTACACACGACCGTTTTTCGGGTTCTAAAAAATTAGGTTTTTTTTAATGCCATTAAAAACGATCGTGTGTGGGCTTCAAAGCATTTTTTCCGTTCTAAAAAAATGGCCATTTTTTTTTCGAACATGCTCTATTTTTTCACAACGTTTTTAGGGTTGTAAAAAATGGTGGTGTGTGGGCTTTAACGACGTGAAAACAGAAAGTACATACAATTCGGATAACAACATCCATAAACTGCACATAACATATTGATCCATAGTACTTTTATTCCTTTAAAAACAATTACCTGTTGATCCTGCCAAAATTAGGGCAAGCAAGTCCATGTGGCAGGGCAGCTACATTCCCCAGTAGCCTCCATCCCAAATGCTATCCAGTTTAGGGACAACAAGTAAATGTGCAGATGGTGCCAGCGGGGTTGCGTCACCCTTCAATATAGCTCTGTGTCCGCCCACATCTTTGGGGCCGTCACCGGACATTAGGTCATTTTGGATTTTGCCCAGAGTTCCAATGAGCTGTGCTACACGTATGTATGTATGTATGTATGTATGTATGTATAGGTATCATATCGTCGCTTTATAAAAGATGGATGGAAACGATGGGGGTACAGACCTGGTCTCTGACAAATCATACTGTTTGATAATATCGATCCATTCACGCAGGCTTGGGGAGTTGTATGCTGCCAGGTACGCCATGAGGTCAGACCTGAAGTTGGTGATCGATTCCCCAGCAAGAGAGGATGAACCTTCTGGCAACTTAGGATATAGTGGACTCAACCAGATCCTAAAAACATATGGCAATGAAAGAGAAAGATGGTTTGATAAAACAGCCGGCAGGACTTCTGTGGTGGTTAAAGAAGGTGATGGCAGATGTTGTTGTCGTTGATAAAGGTAATGGCGCGTGATGATGTGGTTAGAGAAGGTCATGGAACATGGTGGTGTGGTTAGAGAAGGTCATGGCACATGGTGGTGTGGTTAGAGAAGGTCATGGCACATGGTGGTGTGGTTAGAGAAGGTCATGGCACATGGTGGTGTGGTTAGAGTAGGTATTTGTTGGTGTGGTTAGAGAAGGTCATGGCACAAGGTGGTGTGGTTAGAGAAGGTCACGGCACACGGTGGTGTGGTTAGAGAAGGTCACGGCACAAGGTGGTGTGGTTAGAGAAGGTCATGGCACAAGGTGGTGTGGTTAGAGAAGGTCATGGCACATGGTGGTGTGGTTAGAGAAGGTCATGGCACATGGTGATGTGGTTAGAGAAGGTCACGGCACACGGTGGCGTGGTTAGAGAAGGTCATGGCACACGGTGGCGTGGTTAGAGAAGGTCATGGCACACGGTGGCGTGGTTAGAGAAGGTCATGGCACATGGTGGTGTGGTTAGAGAAGGTGTACTCGGTGGTGTGGTTAGAGAAGGTCATGGGCACGTGGTGGTGTGGTTAGAGAAGGTCTTTGGTGGTGTGGTTAGAGAAGGTCATGGCACACGGTGGTGTGGTTAGAGAAGGTCATAGCACAAGGTGGTGTGGTTAGAGAAGGTCATGGCACATGGTGGTGTGGTTAGAGAAGGTCATGGCACACGGTGGCGTGGTTAGAGAAGGTCATGGCACATGGTGGTGTGGTTAGAGAAGGTCATGGCACACAGTGGCGTGGTTAGAGAAGGTCATGGCACGTGGTGGTGTGATTAGAGAAGGTCATGGCACGTGGTGGTGTGGTCAGAGAAGGTCATGGAACAAGGTGGTGAGGTTAGAGAAGGTCATGGCACGTGGTGGTGTGGTCAGAGAAGGTCATGGCACGTGGTGGTGTGGTCAGAGAAGGTCAAGGCACGTGGCGTGGGGGTTAGAGAAGGTCATGGCACATGGTGTTGTGGTTGGAGAAGGTCATGGCACGTGGTGGTGTGGTTAGAGAAGGTCATGGCACGTGGTGGTGTGGTTAGGGGGGGTCATGGCAAAATAAGGCATCTCAACTTTCCTTCACTCCCAGAGGGATGAGGTCTTCCCTATTATAACACTGGAACTGATCATGTGATTACAATAAAGGCAAAATCTCCCAACAAACACTTAATTTCCACAAGTAACCAGCAATGGCCCATTTACAGAACAGAAGCAGGCAAGAACCACCAATAAAGTTTTCTAAAATCCTTTCCACGTAAGTACCCGAATATTCATCCACATTTAGTTTAAAAAGCGAACAATGATTAAATGTTTAGAGGAGCACTTTTCAATCATTGGTACAGAAGAGCCTCAGCAGGCAGTAACGGTAAGACACAAGCTTTATTATCTGAAAGTCGGAGAGATGCTGGACAAATCCGAACACGCAAGGAAAGCTAATGTGTCTGGGAATGGCGCGGAGCGCCGCTGGTACAGCCAGGGATGGTAAAAAGCTTTTAGATTTGATACAAGGACAAAAGGCGGCAGGGGATCAGAGAGAGGACAATGGTGACGGCACAGGCGGGGATGCTGGCCTATGT